>NW_028148202.1:0-45697 GCF_947247035.1 Vipera ursinii | reverse complement strand
GACCATGGGGACACCGCAACGGTCGCTAAGTGAGAAAAATGGTCCTAGGTCAGGGACTTTTTTCAAGGATGTCGTAACTTTGAACGGTTGTAAGCCGAGGACTACAACTTTAATAAATAAACAAATAAATAACTCAGCCAGCTGGGTGCAAGGTTATCCCAAGCTGAAATTGCACAACCGCACCTGTAGAGCAAAGAAGGGCTGATGGGGACACTCCGTGCCCGGGGCCCTTTCCGTAGAAAACGGGAGATTTTTGGCAAGATCTGGGGGTTATTTTTTTTCTTCTTCTTCACTGGAAGAAAAGAGAGAGAGAGAGAGAGAGAGAGAGAGAGAGAGAGAGAGAGAGAGAGAGAGAGAGAGAGAGAGAGAGAGAGAGAGAGAGAGAAGGAAGGAGAGGAGGCAGCAAGCTAATGCAATATTTCTTGTTCCTTGCATAATAGCCGGTTTGTTTTAAAGGATATGAAAAAACTGGCGCAGCAAGATTTCGGTCCCAGGAGATGAATCTTAGATCAGATTTCACATTTGCACCCTGTGGGCCGGAGGCTTTGGGCCAGAGGGCTCGCCCCTGCGTGTGCACAGGCACAACACGCTCATGTGGGCTGTCTCGCACACACACGTACCCTAATTTTACCATGCGTTTATTTTCGTGCTGCCTATAGCTCAAGGCGGCGAACGCTTTCCTCCTCCTATTTTCCACACAACAACAATCCTGTGAGGTGGGGTGGGCTGAGAGAGAGGGACTGGCCCAAAGTCACCCAGCCGGCTTTCCTGCATAAGGCGGGACTAGAACTCCCCATCTCCTGGTGATTGGCCCAAAGTCACCCAGCCGGCTTTCCTGCCTAAGGCGGGACTAGAACTCACCGTCTCCTGGTGATTGGCCCAAAGTCACCCAGCCGGCTCTCATGCCTCAGGCGGGACTAGAACTCACTGTCTCCTGGCAATTGGCCCAAAGTCACCCAGCTGGCTTTCATGCCTCAGGCGGGACTAGAACTCACCGTCTCCTGGTGATTGGCCCAAAGTCACCCAGCTGGCATTCATGCCTCAGGCGGGACTAGAACTCACCGTCTCCTGGTGATTGGCCCAAAGTCATCCAGCCGGCTTTCATGCCTCAGGTGGGACTAGAACTCCCCGTCTCCTGGTGATTGGCCCAAAGTCACCCAGCCAGCACTCATGCCTCAGGTGGGACTAGAACTCCCCGTCTCCTGGTGATTGGCCCAAAGTCATCCAGCCAGCTTTCATGCCTCAGGCGGGACTAGAACTCCCCGTCTCCTGGTGATTGGCCCAAAGTCACCCAGCCAGCTTTCATGCCTAAGGCGGGACTAGAACTCCCCATCTCCTGGTGATTGGCCCAAAGTCACCCAGCCGGCTTTCATGCCTCAGGTGGGACTAGAACTCCCCGTCTCCAGGGTTCTAGCCTGATGTCTTAATGACTAAACCAAGTTGACTATCCATTGCTTACTGTATTTTTCTTCCCCGGAAGCCATGCCTCTGCACAGGAGGAGTCTCCCCACCCACCCCATGGTTCCCTCCATGTGCCATTTTGCAACATTTCCAACTGAAGGTGGGCTTGAGGAAGACGCTTCAGGTGCAGTTGACATCATAGGACATCTGGAGAGGGAAAGACCGGCCGCAGAGGGAAGATTTCCCTTGGAGAATTCAAGTAGATACGGCAGTTTGAAATACTGGAGCAGCTAAATCATAAACAAACAAACACACAAATCAAATAAAATATAATAAAATAAACAATACATACATACATACACACAGTGCTTTTTTTGTAAAAGAAAAAGGTGCCGGAACTCACACATGTCATACAACCCACCTTGCCTACCCTACAAGGTTCCATCCAAAAAAGGTGCCGGAGCTCCGTTCTGAGCATTCTATGAGAAAAAAAGCCCTGCATACACAGCCACAGCCACAGCCAGACAAGATAGAGAGAGAGAGAGAGAGAGAGAGAGAGAGAGAGAGAGAGAGAGAGAGAGAGAGAGAGAGAGAGAGATATAATTTAATTTAAGAGAGAGAGAGAGAGAGAGAGAATTTAATTTAAGAGAGAGAGAGAGAGAGAGAGAGAGAGATAATTTAATTTAAGAGAGAGAGAGAGAGAGAGAGAGATAATTTAATTTAAGAGAGAGAGAGAGAGAGAGAGAGAGAATTTAATTTAAGAGAGAGAGAGAGAGAGAGAGAATTTAATTTAAGAGAGAGAGAGAGAGAGAGATAATTTAATTTAAGAGAGAGAGAGAGAGAGTGAGAGTGAGAGTGAGAGTGAGAGAGAGAGAGAGAGAGAGAGAGAGAGAGAGAGAGAGAGAGAGAGAGAGAGAGAGAGATCTCCAATCGATTTCCAGAACTCTGGAAAGAGTGCAGAGAAGAGCAACAAAGACGATTAGGGGACTGGAGGCTAAAACGTATGAAGGACGGTTGCTGGAATTGAGTATGTCTGGTCTAATGAAGAGAAGGACAGGATAGCACTCTTTCCAGTCTCTCAGGGGCTGTCCCAAAGAAGAGGGAGTCAAGCTATTCTCCAAAGTGCCCGAAGGCAGGACAAGAAGCAACGGATGGACATGAATTAAAGAGAGAAGCAACGTGGAACTAAGGAGAAACTTCCTAACAGGGAGAACAATTAACCAGTGGAACTCCTTGCCTCCAGAAGCTGTGAGTGCTCCAACACTGGAAGATTTAAGGAAGAGATTGGACAACCAATGAAAGGGTGTAGGATTTCCAGCCTGAGCAGGGGGTTGGACTAGATGACCTCCAAGGTCCCTTCCAACTCTGTTATTCGGTTAAACGAAGCAAGGAATAGCAGCAAATAACTTCTGCAGCTGTCTTGGCAAATACCACACGTTGGAGGACACCATACAATTATGAGCTCACCCCCAAATCTGCAAAACACCAAGGCTGGGTGGCTCCACCAAAGCCCCAGATTAAGGCAAAATCCTTTTGTGGTGAAGCATTGAAATCGTTGCATTTCCCCCCCCCCCCAGCCTGGGCCCTTGAAGGGACGTGTGTGGTATGGAATCCACTTCCAGCCTGGTAGAAAAGTCCGTGTGCCAGAAGCTGAGTGGCCAGCCCTGTGGGTGGATAAACACATTGCATTTGTTGGGCAGCAGCCATGAGAGCAATTCGGAAGAATTCCTTTCAATGTGCAAAAGTATTTCATTGCACACAAAGGCAGGGCAAAGGCATTCAGGAAGGAAGGAAGGAAGGAAGGAAGGAAGGAAGGAAGGAAGGAAGGAAGGAAGGAAGGAAGGAAGGAGATGAAGAATAAAGGAGACAGGAGGAGATGAGAAGAGAAAGGAGGAGTGTGAGAGGAATGAGGGAAGGAAGGAAGGAAGGAAGGAAGGAAGGAAGGAAGGAAGGAGATGAAGCATAAAGGAGACGAGATGAGAAGAGGAAGGAAGGAGTGTGAGAGGAATAAGGGAAGGAAGGAAGGAAGGAGAGGAAAAGGAAGAAAGAAAGAAAGAAAGAAAGAAAGAAAGAAAGAAAGGAAGGAAGGAAGGAAGGAAGGAAGGAAGGGGGATGGAAGGAGATAAAGAATAAAGGAGACAGGAGGAGAAGAGAAGAGGAAGGAAGGAGTGTGAGAGGAATAAGGGGAGGAAGGAAGGAAGAAAGGAAGGAGAGGAAGGAAGGAACAAAGGAAGAAAGAAAGAGGAAGGAAGGAAGGAAGGAAGGAAGGAAGGAAGGAAGGAAGGAAGGAGATGAAGAATAAAGGAGACAGGAGGAGATGAGAAGAGAAAGGAGGAGTGTGAGAGGAATGAGGGAAGGAAGGAAGGAAGGAAGGAAGGAAGGAAGGAAGGAAGGAAGGAAGGAAGGAGATGAAGCATAAAGGAGACGAGGAGATGAGAAGAGGAAGGAAGGAGTGTGAGAGGAATAAGGGAAGGAAGGAAGGAAGGAGAGGAAAAGGAAGAAAGAAAGAAAGAAAGAAAGAAAGAAAGAAAGAAAGAAAGAAAGAAAGGAAGGAAGGAAGGAAGGAAGGAAGGAAGGAAGGGGGATGGAAGGAGATAAAGAATAAAGGAGACAGGAGGAGAAGAGAAGAGGAAGGAAGGAGTGTGAGAGGAATAAGGGGAGGAAGGAAGGAAGAAAGGAAGGAGAGGAAGGAAGGAACAAAGGAAGAAAGAAAGAGGAAGGAAGGAAGGAAGGAAGGAAGGAGATGAAGAATAAAGGAGACAGGAGGAGATGAGAAGAGAAAGGAGGAGTGTGAGAGGAGTGAGGGAAAGAACAAAGGAAGGAAGGGGAGGAAGGTCAAAAGAAATGAGAGGAAGGAAGGAACGAAGGAAGAAAGAAAGAAAGAAATGAGGAAGGGAGGGAGGGAAGGAGGAAGGGGG
Organism: Vipera ursinii; assembly: GCF_947247035.1. Lineage (NCBI taxonomy): Eukaryota > Metazoa > Chordata > Lepidosauria > Squamata > Viperidae > Vipera > Vipera ursinii. The sequence goes on along the minus strand of NW_028148202.1, from coordinate 41,378 downwards.
ATGGAAGGAGATGAAGAATAAAGGAGACAGGAGGAGAAGAGAAGAGGAAGGAAGGAGTGTGAGAGGAATGAGGGAAGGAAGGAAGGAGAGGAAGGTCGAAAGAAAGAAATGAGAGGAAGGAAGGAACAAAGGAAGAAAGGAAGGGAGATGGAAGGAGTTGAAGAATAAAGGAGAGGAGGAGATGAGAAGAGAAAGGAGGAGTGTGAGAGGAATGAGAGAAGGAAGGAAGGAGAGGAAGGAAGGAAGGAGAGGAAGGAAGAAAGGAGAGGAAGGGAGGAAACAGAAACGAGAAGAGAACTAGGAAGGAAACGGAAGGAGATGTGAATCCCCCGTTCTTATCGAACTAAATTCCTTTCCAGCTTTCTTCTCTGCCCCAATTTATCACCTTTCACAAGGTCTCCCCAGCCGCCAGATGTGCTGACCGCCTCCGAAGCGGCCTTCTTCGCTGAGAGATACCCGCTTATCTGGACGTGAGCCAAGGCAGCCTTGGTGATAAAACAGTCGCACATCTTCTAAGCCGTTTGCTGAATTCCCAGCACCGAAGCATCCATGGTGAAGTCCTAATACCACTTTACAAGGCCTTGGTAAGGCCAGACTTGGAGCACTGCATCCAGTTATGGTCACCACAGTGTAAAAAAAGATCTTGAGGCTCTGGAAAAAGAGTGCAGAGAAGAGCAACAAAGAGGATCAGGGGACCGGAGGCTGAAACATACAAAGAACGGTTGCTGGAATTGGGAAGGTCCAGTTTAATGAAGAGAAGGACGAGGGGGGACAGGATAGCAGCGTTCCAATCTCTCAGGGGCTGCCCCAAAGAAGAGGGAGTCAAGCTATTCTCCAAAGCGCCCGAAGGCAGGACAAGATACAACGGATGGAAACTGATCAAGGAGAGAAGCAACCTAGAACTAAGGAGAAATTTCTGGACAGGGAAAACAATTAACCAGTGGAACTCCTTGCCTCCAGAAGTTCTGGTTGTTCCATCACTGGAGGTTTTTAAAGAGACTGGACAGTGCTTTGTCTGGAATGGTAGAGGGTTTCCTGCCTGAGCAGGGGGTTGGGCTAGATGACCTCTAAGGTCCCTTCCAACTTCTTCTTCTTCTTCTTCTTCTTCTTCTTCTTCTTCTTCTTCTTCTTCTTCTTCTTCTTCTTCTTCTCCTTCTCCTTCTCCTTCTCCTCCTCCTCCTCCTCCTCCTCCTCCTCATTATTATCATTATCATTATTATTATTATTATTATTATTATTATTATTATTATTATTATTATTATTATTATTATTATTAATTATTATTATTATTATGCCTGAATTCAGACATGCAGGTCCCTCCAGAACAATCCAATTTCTTGCCTCTTTTAGGGGTCTTGCTTATTTGGTTTTCTGAAAGCCAGACAAGAAGCAACGGATGGAAACTCGTCAAGGAGAGAAGCAACCTGGAACTAAGGAGAAACTTCCTGACAGTCAGAACAATTAACCAGTGGAACAACCTGCCTCCAGAAGGGGTGAATGCTCCAACACTGGAAGTTTTTAAGAAGAGACTGGACAGCCATTTTGTCTGAAATGGTATAGGGTTTCCTGCCTGAGCAGGGGGTTGGACTAGATGACCTCCGAGGTCCCTTCCAACTCTTTTATTCTGTCCTGTTGTGATTCTTTGAGTTCAGAATATATGTGAGCCTTGAACAGACTTCACCTTCCTTTCTGACCGCCTGCTCTCATGGATGCCTCTGATGTGCAAGCAATTCCCAGAATTCCTTAGTGGGTTTCAACTCTGACAACTTTGAGATGGGTGACCTTCACGCCGAGAATTTCTGACTCGGTGTCTTTCAGTCTTGACAACTCTAAGAGGGGTGGACTTCGAATCCCAGAATTCCCTAGTTATTGTCTCTCAACCTTGACAGCTTCAAGACAGGTCGACTTCGAATCCCAGAATTCCCTAGCCAATTCCCTATTCCTTGGCTGGCTGGGGAATTCTGGGAGTTGAAGTCCACCTGTCTTGAAGTTGCCAAGGAGTTTGAGAAACACTAACACGTGTTAAACCAAGTCAGCTGCTGGGGTTTATAAAGTATTGCTTTTGCCTTAGCTTAACAAGCTATTGCTAAACCATAGCTTGCCATGCTGCACGTCATGTTCATTAAGATGGTAACCATTTCACAAGAGTGAAGGCTTCTAAGCTGGCTTCATTTCACTTCTCCGACCACCTTCTTGGCAGCTGTCTTCACCCTTCCCCAGCTAGATGGTGGTGATAACCCAAAACATCTGGAAGACGCCTGTCTCTAGAAGACGGCATTGTGCTGCTGTGAGGTCTGCTTTTTGCTTGCGCAATACAGGTGGTCCTCTAGTTACAACAGTTCGTTTAGAGACCGTTCAAAGTTACAACAGCAGTGAAAAAAGCAACTTAGGACTGTGTTGTCACGCTTAGGACCTTGGTAGCATCCCCACATGATCAAAATTGAGACGCCACGGATTCCTATTTATGACGGTCAGAGTGCTCCAGGATCCCCTTTTGTGACCTTCTGACAGCTAAAATCAGTGGGGAAGCCAGATTCGCTTAACAGCCATCTGACTAACGTATCAACTGCAGCGATTCGCTTAACGACGGTGGCAAGAAAGGTCCTAAAATGAGGCAAAGCTCATTTCACAAAGGCCTCGCAATATAAATTTGGGGCTCAACGGAGGGCCTAAGTCGAGGGCCCGCCTGAACCCAGAACACACATTTTTTTTGTGTGTTAACCGTTGTCCCGCTTAGCAACGGAAATTGTCGCTAAGGAATTCTGGGAGTTGAAGTCCACCAGTCTTCAAGTTGCCAAGGTTCGGCACCCCTGTTCTAAACCGTGATTTGATTTTGGAGACAATTTGACCTCTCCTAAAATCGGCCGGGGCTACCTGTCATAAGAGGCAATTTTAACCTTTCATCCTCTTTTCTTTCTCTTAATTTCCACCCTCAGCAAATGCCAAGAGGATTGGAAAACCGGAAGAGCTGGTCTTGAAGGATTATTTCAGCGGGTCATAAAAGCTGAAATATTCTAATCTACTACATATGGATTAAAGGTATAATGGTTAACCTTTTTAAGTATTTGTAAGTTTTTATGTCCCAGGAAGTTTATTTCCCCCAGGAAAAAGAAAAAAATCAGCCTAAAGGTATCAGTGGGAAGTTTAAATGCTGGACAGCTTAAAAATGCAACTTGCAAAGAGCGATCTGGAAAACGGAGCCGAGCATGTGGTAGTTGCAAAGCGGATTAATTCCATCAGTGAAGAATTCCAAGTTCTCAAGACTCAGAATCCAGCTCCTTTGCAAGTACAGATAGTCCTCGACTTACGACAGCTCATTTAGCAACCGTTGAAAGTTACAACGGCCCTGGGGGAAAAAAATGACACGATAGGAAAAGGGAGTTACGACCGTTTTTCACACTTGCAAGCGTGGCAGCATCCCCACGGCCGCAGGATCAAAATTCAGAGGATTGGTGACAGACTCGAATTTATGACGGTTGCAGTGTCCTGGGGTCATGTGATTTCCCCACCTTCTGACATGCAAAGTTAGCGGGCAAATCCAGATTCGTTGAACTACCATCTTACTAATGCAATGGTTCGCTTAACACGCGTGGCGAGAAACGTCATAAAACGGGGCAAAACTCACTAAACAGCCGTCTCAGCCACACAAATTTGGGATTCCATGGTGGTCGTAACTTGAGGACATTTATTTCCTCAACCTTTTGTCTCCAGAGAATACAGCCATTCCTCCACTTAACAACCACGAGGGAGCCTAACATTTCCAGGCTAAGCCAGAAAGTTGTTAAGTGAGTTTTGCCCCATCTGTTAAGTGAATCACTGCATTTGTTAAGTTAGTAACAGGGTTGTGAAGTGAAGCTGGCTTCCCCCATTGACTTTGCTTGCCCGAAGGTTGCAAAAGGGGGGGGGCATTCAAAGTTATAAAGGCCAAAAAAAAAAAAAGGTGACTTATGACCATTTTTCGTGCTTATGACCGTTGCATTATCCCCATGGTCACATAATCAAAATTCGGGTCTGAATTGTGTTATTAAGTCACGGACCACCTATATCCCAATGACTGTTACACTAAAAAGTGTTTTTTTTTTTTTAAAAAAAAGGAAAATTAAGGTGTGGGGAAGAGGGGAGAAAAGAGAGAAAAATAACAAAGCTCCAGCTTAATCAGCGGAGCAATTAAGCAGGGATTTTCCTGGCCTCCAATTAATACTTTAACTGCTATTTACAGTTTCTTTGCAGTTAGCAGAAAAGCACCTAGTTTTTTTGTGTTTTTTTTTATTGTGCAGGAAATTGGGTGGTCTCAGATGATCAGACTCACCTTTGCACGATCAGGAAAAGCCCCAGCAATTTTCTTGGCGATTCAAAAGGGGAAAATTTTCGCAATTTTTCTTTTTAGTCTTAAGGTCTTTACACTTACTTCTCTTTTTCACCTGAACTTGACTAATTGCAATTGCTAGGTGGGGCCTTTTCACCCCCATGCTACTATTGTGGTCGTAACTGTCCTTCCTCTTTCACTTCTCTTAAATTGGGTTTCAATTAATGTGTTTCAGTTGCTCAGTTCCTACTTGATGAATAAATGTGCCTGCAAGAGCTTTTAAGGCCTGCTTAAGGAAGCCTAGGCCAGGGGTAGGCATCCTTGGCTCTTTGATGACTGGTGGACTTCAACTCCCAGAATTCTTGAGCCAGCATGGCTCAGCTTGGAAACCCTCTCCCTTTCCCCTCAGCATGGCTGGCTCAGGCATTCTGGGAGTTGAAGTCCACAAATCTTACTAAACCAGGGGTAGGCAACCTTGGCTTTTTTATGACTCGTGGACTTCAACTCCCAGAATTCCTGAGCCAGCATGGGGAAAACTTTGGCCCCCTCATGACTCGTGGACTTCAACTCCCAGAATGCCTGAGCCAGCATGGCTCAGCTTGGAAACCTCTCCCTTTCTCCTCAGCATGGCTGGCTCAGGCATTCTGGGAGTTGAAGTCCACAAATCTTACTAAACCAGGGGTAGGCAACCTTGGCTTTTTTATGACTCGTGGACTTCAACTCCCAGAATTCCTGAGCCAGCATGGGGAAAACTTTGGCCCCCCTCATGACTTGTGGACTTCAACTCCCAGAATTCTTGAGCCAGCTTGGCTCAGCTTGGAAACCTCTCCCTTTCCCCTCAGCATGGCTGGCTCAGGAATCCTGGGAGTTGAAGTCCATGAGTCATCAAAGAGCCAAGGTGGCCTACCCCTAGCCTAGGGCCACTGTTTCTCAACCTTGCCCACTGCAAGATGGACTTCAACTCCCAGAATTCCCCAGCCAGCTGTGCTGTAACCACCTGAATGCTGACGAAAGCCAAAAGCCAAGACTGTTTCACCCTGCATTCACACCACCCTCATGAAGACTTTTCCTTCAACAATTTTTCGTCATGGTTCAGCCCAAGCCGGGAACAAACAACATGGCGACTGCTTTAGAAAGAAGCTTGCAGTTTATTGAAGAGGAGAAGCAGACAGAAAGATGGCTCTCCTCTTCGATAAACTGCAACCTTTCTAAAGCAGACGCCATGTTGCTTGTTCCCGCCTTGGACTGAACCCTGATGAAGGCTTTTCCTTCGACAACCCGTTTATCCTAAGGAATTAATTTTGGGGTTTCCCCCAGGATGTCCTCAGTCAGAAACATATCAACCAGGCTGAGTTTGTTTGCACCACATGCTGAACCAGGAAAATAATAATAATAATAATAATAATAATAATAATAATAATAATAATAATAATAATAATAATAATACTCGCCCACAGCCAGTTGAGCATGTGATACGAATGCAGGAATTGAGTTTATGATTGACCTGGTCAGACGTGCTGCCTGAACCCAAACAGAGAGAGGCAATATTTGGATCCGAGGTATCTTTGTCCATTTTTAATCCTAATATTGCACACCCCTCCGGCCGGCACGTATACATCCATTCTCTCGTAAACAGCCGGCGCCAGAGCTGTTCGTGACCCTCAGGGTTTCTGAGTAAATTTTCAACGGGAAGGCTGGGTCCAAATATTTGGTTGCTTAGTTCAAACAAAGATTGGAAAAGCTGGCCCTGATTTGTAACCTTGTGGCGCCTTAATTGCGAGACCTTCATGAGTTGCCTTGCCGAGAGTTTGTTTTAATGTGTGTGTGTGTGTGTGTGTGTGTGTGTGTGAGGGGGGGCGGGATGTTTTCCTTCCCCCAAAGTTGTTTCTCCTTGACCCTGTAAAGTGTGGGGGGGGATGATGTTCTGTTTCTCTGCTAATTGGGCCTTCAGGTTTTTGTGGGTTTAGAATAGGGGTGTCCAACTTTGGCAATTTTAAGATGTTTCGGACTCCAATTCCCAGAATTCCCCAGCCAGCCACGCTGGCTGGGGAATTCTGGGAGTTGAAGTCTACCAGGTGAAAGTCGCGGCGGTGGCTAAGCAAAGCACTCATGTGATTGCCCGGCTTAACAACTACAATGCCAGCTCTTCCTGGCGCAGTTGTTTAAGTCAGTACACAGATTGTTAAGTGCAACCCAGAGTGCCTCGGGGTGGGGGGGGGCAAGTTCTGTGAGGAGGACCTTTCCTTTGCGACACTGCACAATTGCTCCACATTGGGTAAAGCATTTATTTGTGTTAATTCAAGGCACGCACACACAGAGAGAGAATTTCTTCTCGACAATAATTAAAATTATAGTTTCGGGTGTAATGCAGAAAGTCCTCAACTTACAACCAAAGTTGGAATTAGGATTTCCATTGCTGAGCAAGGCGGTTCTTGCCCAATTTTACAACAGGTTTTTTTGTGTGTGTGTGCCAAGGTTGTTAAAGTCAGTCATGGCAACTGATCGAGCCAAGGCTAAGAAAATCCGGCTGCCTCCTTGATTTTGCCAGTTGGAAGCCAGCTAGGAAGTCACAAATAACACATGCCTATGGTATGTATTATATATCATAGGTGTATATTGTTTGCAAAACCATGCCTAGGATCACAGGTCCAAATTTTGATCACATGACTGTGGGGAATGCTGCAACGGTCAGAAGTGTGAGGATTGTAAGTCAGGTTTTTTTTCAGTTAGACTGGATGGTCACTAAATAAATAGTTGTAAGTTGAAAAGCAATTAAGACGCTCAAAGGCCTGGAGACTAAAGCATACGAAAAACGATTGCAGGATTTGGGAATGGCCAGTCTAGAGAAAAGAAGGACTAGGCGGGGTACATGATAGCTGTATTCCAGAATTTTGAGGGGCTGCCCCAAAGAATACAGGGGTCAACATCTTCTCCAAAGCACCTGAAGGCAGGACAAGAAGCAATGGATGGAAACTCATCGAGGAGAGAAGGAACTTGGAACTAAGGAGAAACTTCCTGATAGTAAGAACAATCAACCAGTGGAACAGCTTGAGACCAGACGTTGTGGGTGCTCCATCACTGGAGAATTTTAAGAAGAGGCCGGACAGCCACTTGTCTGGAAGGGTATAGGGCCGTGGTGGCGAACTTATAGCATGGGTGCCACAGGTGGCACGCAGAGTCTTCTCTGTGGGCACGCGCGCCGTCGCCCCAGCCCTAGGCCTTCAGCTGGGTTTTACAAAACCTTTTCGCTTCAGGCCTCCACCGCTGTGTGCAAAAAAAAAAAAGGTTCAATCAATTTCAACTTCTCGCAGGGAAAAAAAAAGATCTCACAAAGTTGGAATTGATTGATTGAACTTTTTAGTCCCACCCAGTCTGCCGTCACCACCGCAGGCACGCCCACTCAATTGGCCACATCCACCCAATGGGCCATATCCCAATGGGCCATATCCACCCGGCACCCAACGATACATAAGTGGGTTTTGGATTGCAGTTTGGGCACTCGGTCTCTAAAAGGTTCGCCATCACTGGTATAGGGTCTCCTGCATGAGCAGAGGGCTGGACTAGATGACCTCCAAAGGTCCTTCCAGCTCTATTCTAATCGATTGAGGATTACCTGTAATTAAACGAGGATATATTCAGTTATGTTTATGTTGAGTTACCTACAAAACAAGAAATAATAACAATAACAATAATAATAATTCCTTGAGTTATGGCTGCATTTGAAGCCAAAATTTCTGTTCCTAAGTAGGACCTTGGTTAAGTAAGTTTTGCCTCATTTTACAACGTTGCTTGCCAGACTTATTAAGTGAATCACTGCAGTTGTTAAGTTAGTAAGACGGTTGTAAAGTGAATCTGGCTTCCCCTTTGACTCTGCTGGCCAGAAGGTCGCAAAGGAGGATCACGTGACCCCAGGACGCTGCGACCATCATAAAGACACGCCAGTTGCCAAGCATCCGAATCTTGAACACATGACCCTGGGGACGCTGCAAAATCCAGAATTCACGTTGCTAAGCGAGACGGTTGCTAACATTTCCCCCGTTATCGGGATCGAGGGAGACCCTTCCGAAGATGCCCCCCGTTGTCAGGGGTTTGACACACTGGTGCGCACACTGCCGAGGCAGAGACGCCCCTGCCTCCCTCTTTCAGCATTTAAGATGCTGGCGAATAATCATCTCTTCCCTCAAGATTTAAATCTTAAATGGTATACATAAATTGTGTAAGTTGTATGTTTGTTTGTTTTAATCCTGATGTTCTGATCTTGTTCAGTTTCTTGCCGATTAGCCCAAAGTCACCCAGTTGGCTTTCACTGCACTAGAACTCCCCATCTCCTGGTGATTGGTCCACAGTCACCCGGCCAGCTTCATGGCTAAGGTGGGACTAGAACTCTCTGCCTCCTGGTGATTGGTCCACAGTCACCCAGCTAGCTTTCATGGCTAAGGTAGGACTAGAACTCCCCGTCTCCTGGTGATTGGCCCAAAGTCACCCAGCTAGCTTCATGGCTAAGGTGGGACTAGAACTCTCCACCTCCTGGTGATTTGTCCACAGTCACCCAGCTAGCTTTCATGGCTAAGGTGGGACTAGAACTCCCCATCTCCTGGTAATTGGAATCCAGAAATTATATTGCTAGGCAAGACAGTTGCTAAGCGAGTTGTGCCCTGTTTTACGACCCCCGTCATTTGCCACAGTCGTTGAGCAAATCAATGCAGTTGCTAAGCGAATCATGCGGTCATTAAGCTTCCCCATGGGCTTTGCTTGTCCGAGGCCAGCTGGCAAGGTTACAAACACTGGTCACATGATCTCAGGCCAATGCAACCGTCATAAATACATGCTAGCAAGCTGGCTGAGGAATTCTGGGAGTTGAAGTCCACAAGTCACAAAAGGGCCAAGTTTGAAGACTCCTGTTTTACAGCCTCAAGCACGCACATCTGGCTATCCCAGGTTCTCAAGAAGGACTCAAGAGGTGGACAAAAATGGCAAATTCGGTCTAAGCATCTGGCCAACCAACTATATAATACTAGCAGCGTTACTGCATAAAATCAAAATTGTGCCTTTTGGAAAATAAGCAGTTAGGTCCCAAAGGCGCAGCTTTGCAGGATACGCACTCTGGGCATAGCTTCCTGCAGAAACCTCTTCAACAAACCACGGTTTATAACCACAGACTAGCATTAAGCAGGCATGGAAGGATTGCTTCATTCTGTTTCGAAATCACATTGCACTTTTACTTCCTGTGGTTGGATAAAAGATGGGGAACTCATGGGAAAAGCAAACTACTAGATGATAATTTGAAAATAGGAAATAATTCAGTTAAATCTTGTGATCTCCTTCTTTGGAAATTGGTGCAAAAGAAAACCGAAGTAGCTTATAACTGTTTCCTATTTTTGCAAAAACAAATGTTATAAAAACTAGGGTTGTTTTTTTTTCAACCTTCAGGCTTTTGTGTGTTTAGAACGGGGTGTCCAACTTTGGCAATTTTGAGATTTTGTGGACTCCAACTCCCAGAATTCCCCAGCCAGCTGGCTGGGGAATTCTGGGAATTGGAGTCCACACATCTTATAAGGACAGAAACTTTGTTGCACTTCCAATGGGGCTCCAGCTGGCTAGGAATTTTCCAATTTCTAATTCAATTGAGATTAAAAAGAAGGCAGCCATTAGAGACATTATGGTCTTTTGCAATCAGGAATGTTTAATCACTGGCTCTTTAATTAATTGCAGCTCGTTCCTCTGCTTGTGTGTCCCTCCCAGCTTTTGATTAATTAGTTATTTTGTGCTGCACGTATGGTTTTTGCAGCTGGTGAGGCATTTGATTTCTGCTTCTATTTTTTTTTAAAAAAAAAAAACCTTTTCAGACTGAAAAAATGGTATATCGACATATTGAACGATCTCCGTCCCGCCTGGGAGTCTTTCCCGCCTTTTTGCTTGGCCCCGCCCTCTTCCCCAACCTTCAAAGGCCTTCTCCCGCCCTCTGATTGGCCGACTGGAGTGCCAAACGAGACGAAGCAGTCCTTTTTTTTTTTCTCGTGAAGGAGCCTTCTTGGGCCTGAGGTGATTTCTATCCCGCGTTTCTCGTCTGGTGCCCTCCCAACCTCAGCCACGCTGGAGCCGTGACCCACGGCTGTCCATTCCTCATTCTGACGTTCTATTGCTGAACACGAGGATCGGATCTAATCTTCGCCTTCCCTCATAGTACCCCCCCTCCCATCGCCCACCCGCCAGCGAAGCCGATAGGCTGCCAGGCTGCCAATCCTAATAGTGCCGCCCCCTTGGGGGGGATTGGAGAAGGGGCGCGCGGAGGCGCGAGCGGCGAAACGAGGCGCTCTGATTACCCCCTCCGGGAGACGGATTGGCCGGCCGGCGGGTGGAGGGGCGGGGTGGAGAAGGGGGCGCGGAGTCCGCCGCCAACCAGCGACGGGCGTTTGGCGCGAGAGGCAAAGGCGGCGCTCTGATTGGCCGGCGGTAACCGCTTATAAGTACGCGCGGCGGCGGAGTCCGCGTGCAGTGGAGGGAGGGCGCGCTAGTGGAAGGAGGGCCGCTCGCCGCTTACGGGTGAGGTTACGCAAGGGCGGGGCCTGCGGGGAAGGGCGGGGCCTGCTGGTGTCACGTAGGCGCCGGGGGATCCTTGCTGCCCTTCGCCGGGAAAGAACTGGCCGGGCAAGGTGAAACGTTGCGCGCGGGAGGGCACACGGCGACGGCTGGTGGGGTGGAGGGGGGGATTTTTGGCATGGGTGCACGTCTGAATGCAAGCATGCCTGCATTGCATGCCCTTCCTTTTTGCCTGCAAGGCGCGTGTAAAGGACCAGCCTGGATAGGGGGAAGCGAGCAAGCCAAGCGGCTTGCAAAGCCCTGCAGCGGCCTTGCCCCATGTGCACCTGGGAGGCCATTTTGGACGGTGGGAGTGGAGGGTCGTCTCTCCAAGCAGAGCCCCGGGACTTCAAACCAGAAAGGGAACAGGCCTCGCGTGGAGGGGGGTGGGGGTGGGGGTTCGGCGCGCGGCGTGGAGCGCTTGGCTGGCCGCCACGTGCCTCGGAGCACGTGGCCCAGCTGCGTCCTCACTTTGGAGAAGGGTGAGCCCGGGGAGGGCGGGGCGAGAGAGACCCCCCCCCGAGGAAGCACCTAAATATATATGATAAGCGCCTAATCGATGTTATAGGCTCGATTTATATGCTGTGCAAAGTGTCTCTGGGCGGCTTTGCAGCGGCGTAAAGCCACCTTGCCTATGTTTTAAAGACCTGGGGACTCCAACTCCCAGAATCCCCCAGCCAGCTGCGTTCCCCCCCCACACACACACACCTTCCTCTCCCAGGTCTTGAAAGTTGCAAGACTGGACACCCTTGGCATTAAAGCATTAATATAAGAGGGTGTAGAAGTGCCCAGAATGCTGCTTTGTGCACCTAACCCAGGGGTAGGCAACCTCGGCTCTTTTATGACTTATGGACTTCAACTCCCAGAATTCCTGAGCCAGCTTGGCTGGCTCAGGAATTCTGGGAGTTGAAGTCCATGAGTCATAAAAGAGCCGAGGTTGCCTACCCCTGACCTAACCCTAGGAAAATAACATTTTTTTTAAAAAAAATAATCTATATATTGGGTTGATGAAAGCTTGGGTTGGATTCAGGCGTGTTGTGGGAAACCTGTCCTGCTTTTCTTGTTTCTGTGACATTGAGGCTGAAGTTCCTTCTTGAGCCACAGTTTTTTTGCTCCAATGGCTTGCCGTACTTTAAAGTCAAATTCCCTCTCTCCAGCCATAGTGGCGTGCCCTGACCTCTTTTGTCCTCTGGGATGGATGATGCCGAAATTGGACTCCAAATTTCTTGACAGCCCATATCTGGAGACCCAGTTAATGGCTCACCTTGAAACTTAGCCAGGGGGATACTTGCTAGGAGGAGTGAAATCCTGCAATTGCTTTTAGTGGCTTAAGTGGAGAGGAGGAGGAAGCCTTGAGCTGTTAGTTAGCACTAGGCTTTGGTGTTTGCTGCAGCTGAATTGCACTCATGGCTTATGGCTTTGCTGAATAAATGAACGTTGTTGGATTTTTCAGCCATGGTTTATATATACTTGAAAAGAGTTTGAGAGCCGCTTTCATTGTTCCCTCAGGCGAGGAAGCAGGAAACCGAGTTCTAATCCTGCCTTAGTTATGAAAGCTGGTTAAGTGACTTTGAGCCAGTCCCATGGTCTCAACCCCGACCTACCTTGCTGGCTTGTTGTGGGGGAAATGGGAGGAAAGCGTATTAGATATGTTTTCAACCCTGAGTTATTTATATAAATAATAAAGGGGATGAAAAACTAACCCCCCCTCAAGTTAATTATAAAAGGAACTAATTTATGTCAAGTTTACATTATAAAAATAAATTTAAAAAAACTAATTTCAAAGAATGACAAAGTCCAGTTGCCTCTTGAAAAAGCATCTTTGGGATAATTTTAAAAATCTAAGGGAACTACCTCTTTGGTATTCTGTGTCTCGCCGCCCTCTTTTTAATGTTAGAATTTTTAAAGATTCGTTTCTAATCAGAATGAAGGACTTTTTGTCTTGGTTTGTAATATTTTAGGAACTGTTTCTTGCTATGTGCCTATGTATATTTCCTTGTAAAAGAAAACAGTTTTAAGATTTTTTTAAAGCTATGAATGACTTCCCCCTTCGGTGTCCTCTCCTTTCTTCATAAGGGACTTGCTTGAGGGGATTTGTCCAACCTCTTAATAATTATGGCTAAAAATACAGTAAACTGTAAATAGCAATTTTAGTTTTATTCCTTTCCTTATTGTTTCCATCGCGTTGCTTCCCTTTTCCTATGACTTCTTCCTGAATCAGCACCTGAGTTGTCCACCATAACATTAATTTTCCTTTTTAATCATTGCTAAGTTCCACACATGGAAGAAGCTGTTTTGATAACACTTGGATGGAAAATAGAATTCAGTGAAGATGGGGGGGGCATTGTAGGGCTGAGTCTAATTTAACAAACATAAATAGATCTGTACATGAGACTTGTTAGTTTATGTCTCCCCTTTAGGAAATTTATCTTTACCTTTAATATTACCAACTGGTAACGTTACTTTAAAACATGGAGGGAGTAGATTGGTTTAGAACCCATGGAGGAAGTAGTATAAATACTGTATATGTGGTTGGTACACACACACACAAACTACAGATATGTTGTAAAAATGCTATCGAGTATGCGTGTCTGGGTTTGACACGATAGTAAAGTTTTACCTACAGAATTTTGTGCTTTTTATTTTAACAGTTTTAGAAGTGTGCCACAAATGCAGTCGGACACGTTTTTTGTATTTTTTTAAAACTTGTATTAACACAAAAGAGCAATTTGGGCAGTTAGTCCAGTATTAGAAAGCCCTGCATGTGTAAAATGCATTTGCTTTTAAAAGATATGTAAATAATTTTGTTAGACGTTTGAATTTAGGAAATTTGAATGGAGGGTCAGGCTGAACCTGTTCATCTGTCGTTTCTCTCAGATTTTTAGACTGCTGCTCTCAAATGTCAGATAAAAAGAGCAGATAAAAGGTGTGAATGTGTGTGGGAAAGACCTTTGGTTGGGCTTAAAGATATTGAAAAGTGTTTTAATATTTTGAGATCCGTAAGTTTCACTCTTTCTCTCATGTTTTTCCCCCTCTCCTGAAATGACTATATTCATGCGTTCCAACTGAAGATTAACTTCTAATGGTTGCAACAGTACTTTAAACTGGATAGACTCAGCCAACTTCAATAGTTCCTTTACAAATGTGAAGTATTTTTTGAATAGTGTAGCTGCATAGCTTGCTATGTTCAAGTGGTAACCAGTTCCTTTCTGCATAGGTGACTTGTATTACAAAAAAAAGTCAGCCATTTATCAAAGATAATTTTTTATAGCCTGGGCAGTGACCCATGAACCCTTTTTTCCCCCTTTATTTGTTTAAATGCAAATGTAGTTCCTTATTTTAGCTAATATTGAAAGGAAATAGACCCAGTTTGCTGCTTCCTCAGAAAGCAGTAATTTTATGTTTGTTTCTTGTTCAAACAATTAGGGCAGAGCATACAAGCATGAAGCTTTTTAATGCGTCCCAGTAAGTAAAGATAAATCGGAAGAGCTTGTTGCAAAAGAGCTACGTTCCATTTTTTTATTTATTAGACTTTTCTGTTGTAAAGTACTAAGTTGCCACTCTGTTAACATTTGCAGTGGCACATTGCTTCCTATCTTCTCCTGAAAGGCGGGGTCTGATTTGCTTCTTATCTCATGCCTAGCAGCCCAAATTAGCCAGAAAACATCCAGTTTTCCTTGAAACGGTTAATCTCTTCTAGCCAGAACATGTGCAGGCACCCAAGAGCTTGCCAAAGGATTAAGATTTCTATCGTTGCCTTGCAACTTCTTGCTCAACTGTAAAATACTCTTCCATTACCTTGATTCTAAATATACAGTTGCAGTGTTTCACTTCACAACTGTGGCAAAAGAAAAAGTTACAGAACGGGGCAGAAGAAGTCCTTTAGCTGCCTTGCTTAGCAACAGAACGGTTGGGCTGGACTGTGGTCCTAAGCTAAGGACCGCCTGTATATCGCTTTCCGATGAGCACTATGGAAAGGGGAAGCAAAGGGAGATAAATTGTCGGCCTAAAGGCACACTGTGAGATGATATAATTGCAATTTAATAATAATAAAGTTGGAAGGGACCTTGGAGGTCATCTAGTCCAACCCCCTGCTCAGGCAGGAAACACTACCATTTCAGACAAATGGCTCTCTAGTCTCTTCTTGAAAACTGCCAGTGTTGGAGCATTCACAGCTTCTGGAGGCAAGCAGTTCCACTGGTTAATTGTTCTAAGTGTCAGGAAGTTTCTCCTTAGTTCTAGGTTGCTTCTCTCCTTGATGAGTTTCCATCCGTTGCTTCTTGTCCTGCCTTCTGATCTTTTGGACAATAGCTTGACTCCCTCTTTTTGGGGGCAGCCCCTGAGATATTGGAAGGCTGTTATGCTGTCCCCCCTCGTCCTTCTCTTCATTAAACTAGGCATACCCAATTCCAGCAACCGTTCCTTATATGATTTAGCCTCCAGTCCCTTGATCATCTTTGTTGCTCTTCTCTGCACTCTTTTCCAGAGCCTCAATATCTTTTTTTACACTGTGGTGACCAAAACTGGATGCCACATTCCAAGTGTGGCTGTACCAAGGTCTTGTAAAGCGGTATTAGTGCTTCACACGCGCGCGATCTTGATTCCATCCTTTAAATTTAAAAGCAATTTGTGTTCTGAGCCATCCTGATAGTTCTCGGCTGGCTGGATGCCTTGAAATGCTGCGTCTGAGATGGGAAATGGACGTGCATGTGTGTTTGTTCTCAACTGCTCTGTTCCTAGTGCTAATCCTGCTTTTGTCTAGATCTTTTAATCCCAAACCTACATTTCTGGTGATTTTTTTATATATATATTTCCCGTTTTAGGACAGTGTGTGAGAAATACGTTTCTGCACGTTTGGACTCACAGCTGTTCGGCTTTCTAGGTTTCTTGTACAAATTACAATGGAAAATGCAATTCAGAGCTATTTTCTAAATGTAGATTTTTGCTGACGGCCACCTCCACTACAGGGTGGTCCTCAGCTTACAACCATAATTGAGCCCAAGGTCCCTCTTAACTGAGACATTTGCTAAGTGAGTTTTTTTGCCCCATTTTACAACCTTTTTTGCCACAGTTGTTAACTGAATCACCGCAGTCATTTAAGCTGGTACAGGGGTCTTCCAGCTTGGCCCTTTCGTGACTTGTGGACTTCAACTCCCAGAATTCCTCTGCCTGGCTGAGGAATTCTGGGAGTTGGCAGTCCACAGGCCATGAAAGGGCCAAGCTGGAAGACCCCTGAGCTAGTAGCATGGCATTGACTTAATGGTTTGAAGGTCGCAAAAGGGGCATCAAGTGAGCCCGGGTTACTGCGCCCGTCCTAAATATGGGTCCGTTGCCAACCGGCTAAATTTTGATCCCGCGACTGTGAGGATGTTGCAACGGCCATTAAGTGTGAAAAGTCCCTTTTCACAAGATTGAACGCTCGCCAAACGTACATTGTAAGTTGAGGACTAGGTGTGCCTAAGGCACTTGAAGCCTCAGGCCTAGACTTCTCAGTCCTTCCAAATAAGCACCTTTGTTTGCCTTCCAGTCCCGGAATACAAGACCGTGTCTGCACCCTTAAAAGTTTTCATTAATTCCCTGGGTCGGAGGCGGGGTGGGGCGTCTTGTGTTCTGCCTCTCAAGTCGAGAGAGGATGGCGCCGGCTGCAGGAGCGGTCTGCTTTCAGTTGCTGTTAGCAGAAGGTCAGCGAGCTCAACTGCGACGCTGGAGACAATAATTCCAGCTAATGCCGGGAAACCGCATTATTCCGTCGATAATGCAGTAACTGCAAGAGCAGATGGGTGTGGTTCTCCAGTCTCTCTGGGGAATTAGATGCCGTCTTCTCACATCCTTAAAAAAAAATAATAAGAGTTGGAAGGGACCTTGGGGGTCTTCTAGTCCAGGGGTCCCCAACCCCCCCCCGCCGCGTGGACCGGTACTGGGCCGCGGCATGCCAGCAACTGGTCTGCACCAACAAGCACAGCCCCATGCATGAGATGCAGGCAGCACACAAAACCACGCACCCTTTGGGCCACGGAAAAACCTCTCTCCACGGAACCGGTCCCTGGTGCCCCAAGGTTTGGGGGGACCTCTGTTCTAGTCCAACTCCCCTGCTCAGGGGAGGAGAACCTATACCAGGGGTCCCCAATCTTTGGGGCACCAGGGACCGGTTCTGTGGAAAAAAGTTTATCCGTGGACGGGAGAGAGTGTGGGGTTCATGTGCTGCCTGCATCCCATGGATGTGGCTTTGCTTGTTTGTGTGGACCGGTTGCTGGCATGCCATGGCCCAGTACCAGTCCATGGACCCCAGTCCTATACCATTCCAGACAAATAGTTGTCTGATCTCTTCTTAAGAACCTCCAGTGATGGAGCAGCCACAACTTCTAGAGGCAGGTTGTTCCACAGGTGAATTGTCCTCACTGTCAGGAAATTCCTCCTTAGTTCCAGGTTGGTGTGCTTCCATCCGTCGCCTCTTTGTCTTGCCTTCTAGTGCTTTGGAGAATAGGTGGAAACCCACCCCCCTCTTTTTTGTGACAGCCCCTCAAATATTGGAAGGCTGCCGTCACGTCAACTTCTAGTCCTTTTCCTTAGACCTACCCAATTCCTGCAAACTTTCTTTTTATATGCCTTCATGTAATCTAGGGCACAAGTCGTGCATTAAACTCTCATCAGTTGTAATCTAATGTGCAAGCTGCATAACGGTACAGCTTGTACCCTGTTCACCACGATCTCCTAAACTTGCGTTATTAAAACAAATTGTAATTAATTTCTAGAAGACCCGGTAGCTGTGCCTTTGTCAATTTTGTTTTCACGCCAACAAAACGTTGCTAAGTTGCTGTGTGTTTTCTGACTTCTAGGTTGCAGTTGAGGAGCTGAAGGACTCTGGAATTATGAATCACGCCAGGAAAGCAATATTTAACGTGGTAAGGAAGGTTGTATTTATTAGAATGAATGTGTCTGTCCTCTGTTTTTTCAACCCATTGCTGTAAACCAGGGGTAGGCAACCTTGGCTCTTTTATGACTCGTGGACTTCAACTCCCAGAATTCCTCAGCCAGCCATGCTGAGGAATTCTGGGAATTGGAAGTCCACAAGTCATAAAAGAGCCAAGGTTGCCTACCCCTGCTGTAGACAGTCCTTGGTTAGCCACCACTTGTTCAGTGACCGTTTAAGGCAGGGGTCCCCAACCCCCGGTCCGCACAAACATGCAAAGCCCCATCCGCGGGATGCAGGCCGCACACAAAACCACACCCCCTTTGGTCCATGGAAAAAAAACTCTTTCATGTAACCGGTCCCTGGTGCCCAAGAGGTTGGGGGATCTCTGGTTTAAAGTAGGATAGTGGTTATAATTGGTCTGACCTTCTCGGCGCTTCCACGGTCGCATGACCGCAATCTGGGCGCTTGGCAGCCGGCTGGCGGTGACATACGTGGGCATGTGTTTGTGATTGGCAAGCTTCCCGGCTGACCCACAAGCAAAGTCGGCGGGGAGGCCAACAGGGAAGGCGGCAAGTTGTTGCGGGAAGCCCGCCCCGTGCGCCTTTCTCCAGCCCCTCTGCACTCAACCGCCGCTTGCATACCCTTCCCCAAGCCTTGCTGTGCTCCTATCATGAGTTGGGAGGGACCTCAGAGGTCATCTAGTCCAGCTCCCTGCTCAAGCGAGAGACTCTGCCTACACCGTTTCAGACAAATGGTCCTTTCTTAAAAGCCTCCAGCATTTAGACCAGAGGCCCCTAGCCTTTTGGGCACCACAGACCGGTGCCGTGGAGAAAGGTTTTTCCATGGACCAGAGGGGGTGTGGTTTTGTGGGCTGCCTGCATCTCACGGACGGGGCTTTGCTTGTTTGTGTGGACCGGTTGCTGGCATGCTGCGGATCGGTGCCGGTCCAGGGACTTGGGGTTGGGGACCCATGGTTTGGAGCACCCACAACTTCTGGAGGCAAGTCGTTGATTGATCTCACTGTCAGAACACCCGTCCACCCTCTCTCATCTGGCATTAGCTCTGCAACCCCAACTGTAGTTGGGGTGCCCCTTCTCCGCCCCCTGTGCACCTCCCCCAAGCCCTCTTACACCCAGCAGTAGCCACTGGCCTTACCCACCCAGGACTTCAATGAACCAGTGGAACTCCTTGCCTCCAGAAATGGTGAATGCTCCAACACTGGAGGCTTTTCAAGAAGAGACTGGACAGCCGTTTGTCCGAAATGGTCTAGGGTTTCCTGCCTGAGCAGGGGGTTGGACTAGATGACCTGCAAGGTCCCTTCCAACTTTATTATTATTATTATTATTATTATTATTATTATTATTATTATTATTAATTGCAAGGCCTTTTCACTGACTTTGGTTGATGGAAGCTGGCTGGAAGTTACAAGGAGGTGCCTGCTGAGTGATCCACGATGCTCACTTAACAACGGCACGGCATTGCACATTTTGCCTGCGAAGGAAATCCCACACCCACTTGCTGTTGTAACTCAAGGACATCCCTTCTTTTGCAGGTGGCCCCAGTCTGTTTTAGCCATTGGTACGCTGTTAAGGCCTGCTGAAAATTGCTGCCTACGTGTTGGCTAACCAGCAAACTCGGTCTGCCTGTTTTTTTTAACTCCTACATGTCAGACCACAATGTAATGAGCTAGCCTCCAGGCAGCAAGCAGAAGAATGAGGCAACCTCTGACTCCAGTGCTAGCTTGATTTCAGGGCTGTTGAAATGTGCAAAGAAAGAATTTCAGCTCCTGTGCCTCCAGCACAACAGAAATATTAAGGAGGAGACGGTGGTTTGTTCTAGTGGGGAAGACACCAGGCTAAAATATAGGAAACACTTGAGTTCTGGTCCTCTCTTAGCCATGAAAGCTGGCTGGGTGACTGGACCAATCACCAGGAGGCAGAGAGTTCTAGTCCTTCCTTAACCATGAAAGCTGGCTGGGTGACTTTGGGCCAATCACCAGGAGATGGGGAGTTCTAGTCCCACGTTAACCATGAAAGCTGGCTGGGTGTCTGTGGACCAATCACCAGGAGACAGAGAGTTCTAGTCCCACCTTAGCCATGAAAGCTGGCTGGGTAACTGGGCCAATCGCCAGGAGACGGGGAGTTCTAGTCCCACCTTAACCATGAAAGCTGGGTGGGTGACTGTGGGCCAATCACCAGGAGGCAGAGAGTTCTAGTCCCGCCTTAGTCATGAAAGCTGGCTGGGTGACTTTGGGCCAATCCCCAGGAGACGGAGAGTTCTAGTCCAGCGAAAGCCAGCTGGGTGACTTTGGGCTAATCGGCAAGAAACTGAACAACATCAGAATATTAAAACAAACATACAAATTGCACAATTTATGTATACCATTTAAGATTTAAATCTTGAGGGAAGAGATGGTTATTTGCCAGCATCTTAAATGCTGAAAGAGGGAGCCACCAGTGTGCGCACCAGTGTGTCAAACCCCTGACAACGGGGGGGGGCATCTTCGGAAGGGTCTCTCTCGATCCGGATAACGGGGGAAATGTTAGCAACCGTCTCGCTTAGCAACATGAATTCTGGAGTCCGTTGTTGGCCGTAAGCCCAGGACTGCCTGTCTTTGAGTGGCCCACAAGGCCTTCCTGCTCAGCTGGGCTTGTGCCCTTTCTTGTGCAAGGCCCTTTTGCTCATCCTCCTCCTCCTCCTCCTCCTCCGTCTAGTTTGGGGCAGAGCCCCTTTCCTACACCCGCTTCAGCTTGGCCCGGCAGCCGGACGGGGACAGCAGCCACGTGGAAATGAAGCTCTCGGCCGAGGAAGAGGAAGGCGGAGAAAACGGCACCATCCACCACCTTCCCCCCAGGAAAGGCAGCGCCCGAAGCCCCCGGCACCTGGGCATCCTCTGCGGAGTATCCGCCCTGCTCTTCCTGATAGGTAAGGGGGGGGCGGGGGCGGGGATGCTGGCCTAAATGGTTGGCTCTTGGAGTTGGAATGTGAGCCAGCCATGTGATGTGGCCACGGAAAAAGGCAAGCGTGGTTCTCGGGGTCTTCCAAGAGAAGCATAGGCAGTCTTTGACTCGGTGACGGTTAGGGCCAGCCTTTCCGTCGCTCAGCAAGGCAGTTTGATAAGCGAGCCGGGCCCAATTACACTACCGCGTTGGTCACCGTCGTTCAGCGAATCGGGGCACTTGTTGAGTTGGTTGTGGTGGGAAATTCTGATCCCAGCTGTGATCGCACGGCGAGGACCGCCTGTGTAATGTGCAAGTTACGGGAAATAGATCTACTTTGGTCTGATCCCACAGTTGCCCTCCTCTTCGCTCTGCAAGCCCCCCTCCCAGCACTGATGATGCTCCCTAGCTGGGTGTTGAAAGGTCTGCAAGAAAGCTCAGAGAGAGCACCAAGGACCCCGCAGTCCTTTTCTTCCTCCTCTTCCGCCTCTCCATAAACTTCACTCCCTTCTAGCACTGATGATGTTACCTAGTTGGGTGTTGAAAGGTCTGCAAGAAAGCCACCCAGCTCAGAGAAAGCACCAAGGACCCCACAGTCCTTTCTCCTCCTCCTCCTCCCAAAAACCCCCCTCCCTTCTAGCACTGATGATGTTACCTATTTGGGTCATGAAAGGTCTGCAAGAAAGCCATCCAGCTCAGAGAAAGCACCAAGGACCCCACAGCTACCGATACACCCCCCCACACTAAGAGCAAATTAACCTTTGTCCATAAAACGCCTTCCTTTTTCATATACAGATGGTCCTCAGTTGGGGACCGTTCCAACTTACAATAGCGCCCAGCGGGGTGATAACCACCAGTCCTCGTCCTTATAAGGGTGGCGGTCATGTGATCGGCAACTGGCTTGCACTTAACCAGGGTTATAAAGTCCTGTGAGCACGTGAGCGTGATTTTATGACCTTATTTGTGGTGTCCGTCCTGGAAGCACAAGCCAGCAGGAGGCTGCAAATGGCCATCGGGTCGATGTCCCGCTTAACAATGTTGCGGGGGTTCACGTAATGAGGGCTATTGGAAGCGCCCCAATTTCCATCGCTCCGTGGCACAGTCAGGTGACATTGCACTTTAGGGATGAAAATCCCGGGCCCCAGCGAGTGTTGCTCAGCGAGGGCTACCGAGTAAACTTTTAAAAATAATAATCGTGGAGCCATCGATAGAATCGTGCTGTTATTCGGTGGGTTATTGTTACAGAAGTGGCTAGCATTTACTGTTTTCATCCCAAGGAAAAAGCTGAGAGCGTAATTCTATTAAGTAACCGAACTGCGTTGAAAGAAGTGGGAAGTCGCTGCTTTTTATTTCTTTTTGTCCTCACTTTATCCCTTCCCCACTATTTGCCACTGTCTTTATTTTCATTTGTCTTTCGTGTAAAAAAAACACACCCAAAACCCTTTTCAACAACGTCTACGGAGTTTCTCAGTCCTTGCAGGTCACCGTTGTCGCAAAGGTGCTTTTTGCAAAAGGCACTTGGACTTCCTTGGTTTTTGGATTATTCCCCCCCCTTGAAAATCTTCCTCTTCTCATCCCAAAAGTTTCTTCGCTTCTAACTTCGGAGGAAGCAAAACGGTTTCTAAGACCAAAAACGGAAATCTAGTTGCTTTTGCTTCTCAGCGACGCAGATGTGTGTGAATTGGGCTGTTCTTTTCAGCGTTGCGTCTTCAGGCAGTAAATCCTGACCTCTTCCTTCGGCAGGATTTCTCTTTGGCTACATCACTTTCCGCGCCCGGATGCAACAAGTGGCGACGTGTAGCAACGGGGCCGGCTCCTCGACCAACGAGGTCCACTATTCCCCAGAATACTCTGTAACCAGCAACAACGCCCCCTCCGATCCAATGCTGTATTGGGGTGACTTGAAGAAATTATTGGCCAGTCGGCTAGCCAGGGCGAGATTCCAAGACAAGATCCGGTAAGGATTTCCAGAAAGTCCCTTGGAAAAGCTCTTCTGATGATGATGAAGAAGAAGAAGGGTTTCAGCATGCGGGCAGCTGCGGCTCTGGCTGTGTGGGATGCAGGAAGGGACCTTGGAGGTCTTCTAGTCCATCCCCCTTGCTCAAGCAGGAAACCCTATAGCAGTGGTGGTGAACCTATGGCATGCGTGCCAGGGTGGGGGCACTCAGAGCCCTCTCTGTGGGCATGCGCGCCATTGCCCCAGTCCTGCAGCCTTATCCTCACCAGCAGCCCCCCCCGGAGGAGAGTTGCCCCCGGGCACGGCCCACGCAGAGCAGCGCAGCTAAGGATGTGGCAGCCAGGCAGCAGGGGACAAGATTCCACCCTTGCACCCCGTCACGCGCAGATGATGCTGTGGGGTGCGGGCTGTGGCGCTGCAAGACCACCTGGGTGATCTGTGGCGGGCCGTGGAGGCGGTGGGTGGCCCTGCGGGCTGAAGCAGGGGCAGAGCGGGTGGGCTGGGGGGACCGAGGTGTTTTTTGGGCACTCTATCTCTAAAAGGTTTGCCACCCATGCCCTATACCCGTGGTGGCGAACCTGTGGCACGCGTGCCACATGTGGCACCCAGAGCCCTCTCTGTGGGCACGTGCCCCGTCGCCCCAGTCCTAGGCCTTCAGCTGGGTTTTATAAAACCTTTTCGCTTCAGGCCTCCGCCGCTGTGTGCAAAAAAAAAAAAAGGTTCAATCAATTTCAACTTCTCGCAGGGAAAAAAAGAATCTCGCAAAGTTGGAATTGATTGATTGAACTTTTCAGTCCCACTGCAGCCACGCCCACCCGGCGCCCGATGATACACAAGTGGGTTTTGGGTTGCAGTTTGGATACTCGGTCTCTGAAAGGTTCGCCATCACTGATCTATACCATTTCTGACAAATGGTTGTCTCGTCTCTTCTTAAAAGCATCCGGTGATAGAGCGCCCACAACTTCTGACGTTCAGTGATTAATTGTCCTCACTGTCAGGAAGTTTCTCCTTAGTTCCAGGTTGCTTCTCTCCTTGACTAGTTTCCATCCGTTGCTTCTCGTCCTGCCTTCAGGCGCTTTGGAGAATAGCTTGACTCCCTCTTCTTTGGGGCAGCCCCTGAGATACTGGAACATTGGCTATCATGTCACCCTTAGTCCTTCTCTTCATTAGACTAGATATACCCAATTCCTCCTCATAGATTTTAGCCTCCTAATCCTCCTCGTTGCTCTTCTCTGCACTCTTTCTTAGGCTCTCAACCTCTTTTTTTATATTGTGGCTGTCACGGTTCCGATTAAAGAGAGAAGAAGAAAGCAGAAGTCCGATGCTTGTGAATTCCTCAAAGAACATGTTTATTGGTTACATACAAAGTATGGGCACGGGTCAAAAGCGAAACCTAGTCTGAATTGCCCACAAAAAAAATTACCCAGTCACAATGTATGAAGTCCCACCCTCAGGAATATGCATTTTACTACGTTCCCGAATAGAAATGTTGGGCAGGCTTTCTAATATACCGCCCCGCCTCTAGTCCCGGGAATAAGAGATGACCTTGGTTCCCACGGGACAGAATATTGTTTAGAAGAGTAGAGAGAGAGTAATAATAATAATAGGAAGGGACCTTGCAGGTCATCTAGTCCTGCTCAGGCAGGAAACCCCATAGGATTTCAGACAAATGGCTGTCTGGTCACTTCTTAAAAACTTCCAGTGTTGGAGCATTCATAAGTTCTGGAGGCAGGTTGTTCCACTGGTTAATTGTTCTGTCAGGAAGTTTCTCCTTAGCTCCAGGTTGCTTTTCTCTCCTTGATTAATTTCCATCTGTTGCTTCTTGTCCTGCCTTCAGGCGCTTTGGAGAAGAGCTTGACTCCCTCTTCTTTGGGGCAGCCCCTGAGATACTGGAACGCTGCTATCATGGCACCCCTCGTCCTTCTCTTCATTAAACTAGACAGACCCAGTTCCAGAAGGAGACAGGGAAAGAGGGCTGCAGCTAGCCTCATTGTAGAGATGGCAGCAGTGAGCAAAAATGGATGCAACATTCCAAGTGTGGATCGTCACCAAGGCATCCTAAAGTGGTATTAACACTGTGTGAAGATGGGGGTGTGACAGAACTCCTGACTTTCGATTTATTGGCATTTTCTTTCAGGTCAGTGTCCTCCGGCAATCACGAAGCCGGCAGTTTACGGGATGAGGTTCTGGCCAATGACATCCATGAACAGTTTGAGTTATTCAAGTTGGACAAAGTCTGGGAGGATGAGCATTATGTCCGTCTCCAAGCCAGGTAGGAGGTTTGGCTCGCAATAATTCGGGGAGGTCTTCCCTTCAACTGCACTTAGCAAAGGTTGCCATTTGGATTCCCGATCCCATGGGCAAGTCTCACGAAAAATAAATCGCTTTAGGAAAGAGCCAGTTTGGTCTAGAGGTTAGGAGACTAGAAAGAAAGAAATTGTGAGGACCAGCATAGACATGAAAGCCGGCTGGGTGACTTTGGGCCAATCACCAGGCGACGGTGAATTCTAGTCCCGCCTTAGGCATGAAAGCCAGCTGGGTGACTTTGGGCCAATCACCAGGAGACGGAGAGTTCTAGTCCCGCCTTAGGCACGAAAGCCGGCTGGGTGACTTTGGGCCAATCACCAGGAGACTGGGAGTTCTAGTCCTGCCTTAGGCATGAAAGCCGACTGGGTGACACTGGGCCAATCACCAGGAGGTGGTAAGTTCTAGTCCTGCCTTAAGCATAGAAAACCCATCTGGGTGACTTTGGGCCAATCACCAGGAGACGGTGAGTTCTACTCCTGCCTTAGGCATGAAAGCCGGCTGGGTCACTTTAGTCTAATCTAATCTCCTGCCTCTTTTTAAGGAGGGCGCTCCAACCTTGGCCGCTTTTAAAAGAGCGGTGGATGTTTTAAAATGCAGTATTTTGAAGCGTGGAGTGATGGCCAGGTTCCTGTATTTTAATTTTTTTTAGGTCTACAAATGCCGTTTTTTTGGGAGATGCTGGAAGCACAATCCTGGAGGCCTCCGATGCGTTTGTAGCCTACAGTAAAAACGGAGAAGTTTCGGTAAGTCTCTCCTACAAGACTTCTTCCCATTTCGCCGCAGCCCGGTGACCAAGAGCTCAGGGTCAGATCCCGGACTGCAGACCCTAGTTTGTGGGGGAACCCCCGTCTTAGACCACTTGATGGTGCTATGTTGGCTAACCAAGCTTCTCCGTTCTAGGGCAAGCTGGTTTTTGCCAATTATGGCCTGAAGGAAGATTTCAAAGCCCTCCTAGGCCAAGGTATCGTCATAAATGGCACGGTGGTCATTGTGAGAGCCGGCAGCATTACTTTTGCTGAGAAGGTAAAATGATTTGTAAACAATCGATCTTCACAGAGTGATTCTGGGCGGTATACAGATAAGACCTAAAAACTCTGTACTTCAAACACAAAGCGGATTAAAAGCACGGATGAAATGTTTTAAATGTCCTGGTTCCAACAGATGAAACTCTTCAAAAGAACTTCAAGGCATTGTTTACCTTAAGGCAGTGATGGCGAACCTTTTAGAGACCGAGTGCCCAAACTACAACCTAAAACCCACATGGATCGTCGGGTGCTGGGTGGGTGTGGCCCATTGGGTGGGTGTGGCTGCGGTGGTAATGGCAGACTGGGTGGGACTAAAAAGTTCAATCAATTCCAACTTCGCGAGATCTTTTTTTTCCCCACGAGAAGTTGAAATTGATTGAACCTTTTCTTTTTTTTTTTTTGCACATGGCAGCAGTGGGCTAAAGCGAAAAGGTTTTATAAAACCCAGCTGAAGGCCTAGGACTGGGGCGACGGTGCGCATGCCCAAAGAAAGGGCTCTGCGTGCCACAGGTTCGCCACCACGGCCTTAAGGGATCTTTTATTCGAATAGCAGGATATCGGCACTTACATAATCGAAGCCATAATCGTGGGCACATAATATCAAAGCACAATTCCCTCCTCCAATTAACAGTCACAAATCATGTTCCCCAATTAGCTTGAATCGTGGGCTTCTCCAGCCCACCAATTCTTTTATCAGCTCTGGGCTCAGTAACCTTGATTCCCACGCTGAGTTTAGTGTTGTCTAGCCGGACTCTCGTTCACATCCACTCCTCCCAGCATCGCCTAACTCGAAAAGGGAAAAGATGGCTAACGTTTCCATCTGTTGTCAATGCAAAAACACATGCGATGTTAGCAGCCTTGACATTCAAATTCAGAATTAAAAGCCGGGGGGCGGGGGAAGTCTTTTCAAGGCTGCAGGAGGGCCCCAAGCGAGTCGGCAGAATTGGCATGCCACGAGCAGCGGAAAACGTGACACTTCCCCCCCCACCACCACAAAAAACCACAAACAGTGTAAAAGTTAAGAAAAAAAAAAACAAGCGGCGGGCAAATTGCGTGTCCGTTCCAAGAGTTGGCATTCTCCGTTGCCCAATCCGGTTACCTAAAAAAAAAAAAAACCAGATGTGGTAAAGGAGAAAAATTCTAGAAGGCACCTTTTGTGAGGCTTACTATGCCTTTCCGTCTCGGTCAATCATAACGTCCTATTGTCAATTTTTTTAAAAAATGGGGGGGAACCCCCACTGACGTAAATAAAGGCCGTAAAAGAAAGAGCTAGCCAGCCGAATAAATCGCAGAATATAACCTTCACTCCTGTCGTTCCCTCATTAATGCGGGACTGAGGGGTCCTCTGCTTGCTTAAGCTGGATTGCTTCCTTGGCTACGTTTCATTACCGTGGGCCACCCCTTGGACGCTTTTCCACCCACCTGTTTAAAAACACCACCTATCTCCTCAGGTTGCCAACGCCGAGGCACGGGGCGCTGTCGGAGTGTTAATCTACCCGGATCCTTTGGATTACCAGAACCTTGGAGAAAGGGAGGCCCTGTTTGGACACGTGAGTTTCGAACCTTTCTCTTGTCCGTGAACTTCTCCTGCCTCTTTTTTTAAGGAGGGCTCTCCAACCAACCTGGGCCGCTTTTAAAAGAGCGGTGGGCTTTTTTTCTGGGAGTTGAAAGCAATTACTCCAGCGAAAGCAATTACTCCCCCCATGAACACAGCCAAAATTAAGTGAGTTTTGCCTCCCGGTGACACGTCTGGTGTGTTACGCACTCCAGAGACTTGCTTGTCGGTTGCTTTTAGTGTCCCAAGGACCACAAATGTTTTTTGGGGAAAAAAACAATATACAATGAGTAAACCCCCCCCCCCCGACTGAGGTTGTCTTAAAATTAGCGTGTCTGCTTGCTTCCCCCCCACTTTTTCTCGCCCTCCTGTTTGGAAATCCAATCCTTCAGCGTGGACGTCTCAGGGCTGTGATGGTCTTAATAAAAGAAAACTCTTTTTTGGCTCAAGAAGGAGGAAAATAAAGTAGCTGTGCAGATAGTCCTTGACTTACAACCACGATTGAGCAAGACAGTTAACGTGAGTTTTGCCCCCTTGGATGACCTTCCTTGCCCACAGCCGTTAAGTGAAACGCCGCAGTTAAGTCAGTAACACAGGGTGGTTCGGCAAAATCTGCCTTCCCCATTGGCTTGTTTCAAAATGTGAGTCAGTTGCCAATTGTCTGAATTTTTATCACGTAACCACGAGGATGTCCCGCGAGGATGTCGCAACGGTCGTGAGTGTGAAAAACTCATAAGTCCCTTTTTTTTCATTGGCCGCTGTAATTTGGAACGGTCAGTAAAGAAATGTTTGTAAGTTGAGGACATCCTCTAATCCAGGGCTTTCCAACCAGTGGTACGGGTACCGCCTGTGGTACATGGGCACCTGGCAGGTGTTAGGCGACCATCCTAGGAAAGTGGTAGCGAGGGAGGGGAAGGAGCTGAACCGGTGGCAGCACCGCACAAGCCAGAGCGAGAGACGGCTGGAGCTGCAGGGCTGTCGGGGCTCAGCGGAAGCTCCAGGATCAGCGCCAGGATCCAGCTGGAGCTCAGCAATAATCCTGGCACTTCTGAGCCCAGAAGAAGCGCCGATCAGCTGGAATGTTGCAGCATCTCCAGGGTCTTCTGATTTACATCCAGATGCTTGGCAACTGATTCATATTTATGACAATCACAGTGTCTCAGGGTCATGTGAAGGGACCAAAACTTTCTGCAACCACCCATTAAGAGGGGGGGGGAATAAAAACCAAACACCCCCCACCCCACCCCCTCTGCCAATCCTCAACAGAAATGCTCACAACAACCTCGGACAGGAGGAAGAGCGTCGCCGGGCGGGCAGGCAGGTGTCTTACTCTGCTGTGGCTTGGGGGACCCTTTTTTCAGTCCCATTGTAACTTCGAACAGTCACTAAGCAAACTGTTGTAAGTCGAGGACTACCTGTACTTCATCACTTTTTTCCTTTTGGGGGGGGGTCATCACGTTTTTGACCCCTTGCTGGGCGACTGGTGGTACTCGGATGTTGCCATATCCTAAAAGTGGTACGATGGGTGAAAAGGTTGAAAAGCCAGGCCAGAACTGAGCAAAGGTTTAGAGATGGTGGTGTAAGCTCCATGAAGGACCTGGAAGGAAACTCCCAATTTTATCCTTTTTTTGGTAACTCCCGGGATTTCTTGTCTTTCAGGCTCACCTTGGTACCGGTGACCCTTACACCCCTGGATTTCCTTCTTTCAACCACACCCAGTTCCCCCCCGTTCAGTCTTCGGCCCTGCCCAGCATCCCCGTCGCAAGTATTTCACTCTCAGACGCACGGAAATTAATCAGGTAACCGGCCACCGTTTGGCAAACTTCTTGTATGTAGATTTGGGTGTCGCTGGCTCCAAACTCTGTTGTTTCAACCGTTTTCCAGAAGGCAAAAAAACCCCAACGATTAAAAATGGGCTTCTCCACACACAGCAGTTAAAAAACTTAGGACAGGGGTCTTCAAACTTGGCCCTTTGGTGACTTGTGGACTTCAACTCCCAGAATTCCTCAGCCAGGCACGCTTGCTGAGGAATTCTGGGAGTTGAAGTCCACTCCTCAAAGTCTATATCGGGTCTTCAAGCTACCTACCTACCCACCCACATCTATCTGTCTGTCTATCTATTTCTTTTCTATCTACTTCTATCTAACCATCTATCTCAGAAGTCTTCAAACTTGGCCCTTTGATGACTTGTGGACTTCAGCTCCCAGAATTCCTCAGCCTGGTACTCTCTGTCTGTCTGTCTGTCTCTCTCTCTCTCTCTCTCTCTCTCTCCATCTCCATCCATCCACTGGTATCTATCTTTCTTTTCTTTTTCTTGAGTTGAAGTCCACAAGTCATCAAAGGCCCAAGTTTGAAGACCCCTGACTTAGGACCACAATTGAGCTCACAATTTCCGTTGCCAAAGTGAAAAGAGACGTATTTTGCCCCATTTTTGCGACTTTTCTCGCCACACTTGTTAAGCAGTTGTGAAGTTAGTAACCCGATCGTTACATGTATCCAGCTTCCCCCCCCTTGACTTTGCTTGTCAAAAGATCGCAAAAAGGGGATCGCGTTAACCCCCCCTCCACCCCCCCAGGGGGGAGACTGCAATCGTCATAAATACGGGTCAGTTGCCAAGCGTTTGAATTTTGATTGGCTGACCCCGGGGAACGCTGCGACAGTCGCAGGCATGAAAAACGCTCCTACGTCACTTCTCCCAACACCGTCATAACTTTGAGCGGTCACTAAACGAATGGTTATACCGGCATCCTGTTCCTCGAAAGAAGTAGGAAACTTGCTCGTTTCGAAGGTGCCTGAACGTGTTGCAGGATGTTGGGGAGCACACCCAGCTTCGTTGAGTAACGAGTTCCGGTTGTGCTTTCAGCGTCCTGAGTGGGTCGGACTGTCCAACCCTGTGGCAAAGGACCATCTTTCGCAAGTGTGTGACCCCTCCGACGGGAATGAACGTGCGCCTCAAAATCGAGAACAACCTGGTCGAGAAAAAAATCCTGAACATTTTCGGCGTCATTAAAGGTTTTGTGGAACCAGGTAAGCCTCGTGAAGTGAGAGAAGGTTGAATTTGAACTCTGCGTCCTGGGCGCCCTATCCGGTCCTTCGACTCTTCCGGTTGGAAGGGGTCGCTGAGGCCACAGGGCAGGAGCCCACCCCCCCCCCGCCCCAAAATCAAAGCATCTCCCAAAATTGGCTGTTTGGCCTCTCCAGGTATATCACAGGGAGTCCTCAATTTACGGCCACTGTGAAGCACCCCCCAGTTTCCGTTGCTAAGCAAGACAGTTGTTAAAGGAATTTGCCCCATTTCACAACCTCCCTTGCTACGACTGTCAAACGAACCGCCGAAGGGAAGCGAATCACGGGGGCTGTTCAGCCAATTGACTTTGCTGGTCAAAAAAGTATCTCGCTTAACGACAGAAACATTGGGCTCCATTGTGGCCGTAAGTCGAGGACTACCGGTCAGTGACCTGAGTCAGGCCATATCCTGGGCCCAGAGCTTTCAACTGCCCCGTTGGCCCTCATCCTACCCCCTTTCTGCTTCATCGCACCTTTTTTTGGAGTCGCTTTTAATGCCGCTTTCTCCCGCAGACCGCTATATCGTGATCGGAGCCCAGCGCGATGCCTGGAAAGCCGGCACGGTGAAAGCCGCGGTCGGGACGGCCCTGTTGCTGGAGCTGGCCCACACCCTCTCCGAGATGGTCAAAACCGGTGAGGCTTCGGAGAGAAATGGACCAAGGGGACGCAAAAGTCTGGGGTTGTTTGGGGCAGCAATTGAACTGAACAGAATAGCTGATTTCTCTCTCTCTCTCTCTCTCTCTCTCTCTCTCTCTCTCTCTCTCTCTCTCTCTCTCACACACACACACACACACACACACACTTTCTCTCCCGCGCTTTTCAGACGGCTACAAACCGCACAGGAGCATCATCTTTGCCAGCTGGAGCGCCGGCGAATTTGGAGCCGTCGGTGCCACGGAATGGCTGGAGGTAAGAGCTGGATTTAAGAATAAAAATAAAAATTGGGAAATCCTTCTGTGCTACAGAGCTGCTTTTTGTGAGGTTTTTTTTTTTTTTGCGCTCACCAAAGTCAGAACACACTTCCGGGTTGAAAGGGTTAGACCAGGGGTGGGCAACCTTTGGCTCTTTGATGACTCGTGGACTTCAACTCCCAGAATTCCTGAGCCTGCATGGCTGAGCTTGGAAACCTCTCCCTTTCCCCTCAGCATGGCTGGCTGAGGAATTCTGGGAGTTGAAGTCCACAAGTCATGAAGGGGCCATAGTTCCCCCACGCTGGCTGAGGAATTCTGGGAGTTGAAGTCCACGCGTTGTGAAGGGGCCAAAGTTTTCCCCACGCTGAGGAATTCTGGGAGTTGAAGTCCACCAGTCATGAAGGGGCCATAGTTCCCCCACGCTGGCTGAGGAATTCTGGGAGTTGAAGTCCACGAGTCATGAAGGGGCCATAGTTCCCCCACGCTGGCTGAGGAATTCTGGGAGTTGAAGTCCACGAGTCATGAAGGGGCCATAGTTCCCCCACGCTGGCTGAGGAATTCTGGGAGTTGAAGTCCGCAAGTCATGAAGGGGCCATAGTTCCCCCACGCTGGCTGAGGAATTCTGGGAGTTGGAGTCCGCAAGTCATGAAGAGGCCATAGTTCCCCACGCTGGCTGAGGAATTCTGGGAGTTGAAGTCCACGAGTCATGAAGGGGCCATAGTTCCCCCACGCTGGCTGAGGAATTCTGGGAGTTGAAGTCCGCAAGTCATGAAGGGGCCATAGTTCCCCCACGCTGGCTGAGGAATTCTGGGAGTTTAAGTCCACTAGTCATGAAGGGGTCAAGTTTGAAGACCCCTGTTCTAGTTCAACACACACCCCCACCCAACCCGCCGCCGCTCAAACAGGAGACCCTTGGCAAGCTTGGACCCTTGGTCTCCAAGCTTGGCAACTTTCAGACTTGTGGACTTCAACTCCCAGAATTCCCTGGCTCCTATCGCTCAGCCATCTTCCCTGCTCTGCTTTGCACTTGCGAACTGCCATCAAGGGGCCAAAGTTTCCCCCATGCTGGCTGAGGAATTCTGGGAGTTGAAGCCCACCAGTCATAAAAGAGCCAAGGTTGCCCATCCCTGGATTAGACATTGCCATTGCTGGATGCCCAGTTGGGGGCCCCTTTCATGCCCCCCATAGGAGCTGGAGTAAAGGACAAATGCTCAGCCCCCCCCCCCCCCGGGGCAGCTCTGGGGTTTCAAACGCAGCTTGCTAACCTCTCGCCCAGCGTTGCAACCACTCAAAAGCACCACGCTCTTTTTTTTCCTGTGTGATGAGCGGCTGTATAAACTGGGTTGATAACTAAGGGAATCTGAGCTTGTAGAAGAGTTTGCAAATCACACTTTTTCACTCCCCCACCCCCTCTCTAAACCCTCTCAGGGCTACGCCGCCTCGCTGCACCTGAAGGCGTTTGCTTACATCAATCTGGACGCAGCCGTTTCAGGTACGGGTCCGGGATAGTTGGTAAAGGTTTGAATTGGGCAAAAATATCTCCCTGTCTTGAAAAGCGAGAACAAGGAAGTGGCAGGAAAATTGCTTTGTTCTTTGAGTAGCTGGGCTAGACCTGGATGCCCAGGTTTTTTTTTGGGGGGGGGGGAAGCCCACAGGCGCACTATTAGGCCTGCCAGCCTAATTCCTGCTATCTCTTAAACTTTTCCTGTCTAGAATGGAATGGAATAGAGAAATATAGAATAGAATGAAAGAATAGGAATAGAATGAACAAATGGAATTATAGAATAGAATAGTATGGAATGCAGAATAGAATAGAATGCAGAATAGAATATGGAATAGAATAAGGAATAGAATAAAATAGAATGAAAGAACAGAATTACAGAATGGAATTATAGAATAGAATAGTATAGAATGCAGAATAGAAGAGAAGAGAATGCAGAATAGAATTATAGAATAGAATGCAGAATAAAATATAGAATGAAAGAATAGAATATGGAATAGAATTAAGGAGTAGAATAGAATAGAATTACAGAATGGAATTATAGAATAGAATAGTATAGAATGCAGAATAGAAGAGAATACAGAATAGAATTATAGAATAGAATGCAGAATAAAATATAGAATGAAAGAATAGAATATGGAATAGAATTAAGGAGTAGAATAGAATAGAATTACAGAATGGAATTATAGAATAGAATAGTATAGAATGCAGAATAGAAGAGAATACAGAATAGAATTATAGAATAGAATGCAGAATAAAATATAGAAGAGAAGAGAATATGGAATAGAATAAGGAGTAGAATAAAATATACTGCTCAAAAAAATAAAGGGAACACTTAAACAACACAGTGTACTGTATTTAATAGTAGGATGTCTTATCTTGTGTTCCCTTTATTTTTTTTTGAGCAGTATAAAATAAGGAGTAGAGCAGAATAAGGAATGGAATAGAATTTAGATTCTTTTACTTAAGAATATGACTGGGGAGCTGCAGAGCATCTGCCCTCAGCGTGACATTTGTTTGCATGACTCGGAACCTTGCACAAACCCCAGAGACGTGCTTAGAACATTAAAGGATTGTTTTTAAGTAAGTCAAGGCAGCGAATATGCCTAATACCTCTTCCTCCTTCCCCCCCCCCCCCACAACTACCCTGTGAGGTGGATTAGCAACTGGCCCAAGGTCTCCTGTGTAAGGCAGGACTAGAACTCACCGTCTCCCGGTGATTGGCTTGAAGACAACCCCCTCCCCCCAAAAAAACACCCCACTGTCTTTTATGCCTGCAAGACTAGAACTCGCCGTCTCCCGGTTTCTAGGCCCGCACCTTTGCTAATAGACCAAACTCTTTGTAAGAGGGCTGCTTGCAAACCAAAGTTAAGCGTGCCTTCTAGGCAGAAGGGCAGCCATTTTGTGAGAGCGCCCCTAACACTCAAAATCCCAGTTTTTCTATCTTGGCTTGGGTGGGTGGGTGGAGCGCGGGTGTCTTGCGGTTGAACGCCACATAGGGAGAAGATGTCACGTTTGGTCTTAATTTTGGCTGGCGTGGTGGGGCAGGAGTGCATTATGAGAAGAAAGAAAATGTCCAAATCTTGGCCTCTTTGGAGTGTGTGTGTGTGTGTGGGGGGGAAGTAGGCTGAGCAGATTGTCCCACGTGAGAATTAAGGTAGCCGGATACCAAGCCTTAGGAGAAGGGAGCCAGGTTGCCGGCAACGTCTCGGCACTTCGGTCTCAAATCGGGCAGCCTTCGTCGTATGCTCTGGAGCTCGAGAAGAGAAGATAACTTTTATTGTCCTTTTTTTTTTTTTTTTTTACTGTGGGCACAACGGCACGCATCGAAAATGAAATTTAGTTGCCCGCCCTCAAAGCGGAACACGTGCATGACACACACCTAAGCATACTACATACGATATATGTATAGACCAGGGGTAGGCAACCTCGGCTCTTTTATGACTCATGGACTTCAACTCCCAGAATTCCTGAGTCAGCTATGCTGACTCAGGAATTCTGGGAGTTGAAGTCCATGAGTCATAAAAGAGCCGAGGTTGCCTACCCCTGGTATAGACCCACACCCCCTACATTACATAACAAATAAATACTGTCCCATCTCGAATATATAACGGGTGGTGGACGCCTGAGAGTTCACGCAAGCTTTAATGCCGCTTGGAGTAAAAACTCTGGCCGCGTCTGGATGTTCTGCGGCGGATCCCACGAAGCCCCCTCCTCCCAGAAGGAAAACGGGATTGTGATGCCTCTCTTTCCATCTGACAGGGTCCAAGGCCTTCCGCTTCTCTTCCAGCCCCTTGTTGAAAAAGCTGCTGGAAGAAGCCGTCACGGAGGTGAGCGGGGCTGGACTCTGGAGGGCTTGCGGGGAAAGGATAAAAGTTGAGCCAGGGCAGCTGTGGTGCCTCCCCTCGCCCTGATCTGCTGATTCCTCGGTCCACATTTGTTAGTTCGTTTTTATCCTGCCTGCCTTTACTGATTTGATGGCGTAAAAGTTCAAGGCAGCGAACGTATCTAACCCTCCTTCCTATTTTGCCACAAGAGTCTTCTAGGTTGGGCTGGTCTGTGAGGGGGGGGGACCGGCCCCGGGTCACCCAGCCAGCTTGGCGTGCCTAAGGAGGGACTAGAACTCGGTTCTCGTCTCCTGGGGATTGGCGAGCAGGCACCCAGCAAACTCTTCAGCCTGAGGCAGGTCTAGAATTCGCCGTCTCCTGGTGGTTGGTCTACATTCAACCAGCTGGCCTTCGTGCCTAAGGCAGGACTAGAACTCACCGACTCCTGGTTTCTAGGCTGGTGTCTTCAATTGTAGGCCAGACTGGTTCTTGTGATGGATGGACGGATTGACAGACAGACAATTAGGTAGATACATAGATAGAGATGGATAGACACAGACAGACAGATACATAGGGATGGATAGATAGATACATACATAGACACATACATAGGGATGGATGGATGGATAAAAATAATTAGATAAATGATATAGACATGGTAGATAGGGATGGATAGACATACATAGATATATAGGGATGGATAGATAATTAGATAAATGATAGATATAGACATAGATGGTAGATAGGGGTGGGTGGATGGATAGATATGGATAGATACATAGGGATGGATGGATAGATAGGGATGGATATAGATTTAGATAATTAGATAATGATAGATATAGACAGATGGTAGATAGGGATGGATAGATAAATAGGGATGGGGGATAGATACATAGACACATACATAGGGATGGATGGAGGGATAGAGATAATTAGATAAATGATAGATATAGACAGATGGTAGATAGGGATGGATAGATAAATAGGGATGGAGGGATAGATATTACGCAGATAAATGGGGATGGAGGGATAGAGATGGAGGGATAGATACATAGACAGGAATGGATGGATGGATAGAGATAGATAATTGATATAGACAGATGATAGGGACGGATAGATACGTACATAGACAGATACATAGGGAGGGATGGATAGATATAGATTTAGATAGATAATGAGATATAGACATGATAGGGATGGATAGACAGACACACATGGATACATAGATAGGGATGGATGGATAGATATGGATAGATACATAGGGATGAAAATAGATTTAGATAGATAATTAGATAATGATAGATATAGACATGGTAGATAGAGATGGAGGGATAGATAGATATTACACATAAATGGAGGGATAGAGATGGAGGGATAGATATTACACATAAATGGGATGGAGGGATAGAGATGGATAGATAGATATTTCACAGATATAAATAGAGATGGAGGGATAGATATTACAGAAAGATAAATAGGGATGGAGGGATAGATAGGGATGGATAGAGATGGAGGGATAGATAGATGTTGTTGTTAGCTGCGAAGTTGTGTCTGACCCATTGCAACCCTATGGACAACGTTCCTCCAGGCCTTCCTGTCCTCCACCATCTTCTGGAGTCCATTTAAGCTCACGCCTCCTGCTTCAGGGACTCCATCCAGCCACCTCTGTCGTCACCTTCTTCTCTTGCCCTCAATCTTTCCCAGCATGAGGCTCTTCTCCAGTGAGTCCTTCCTTCTCATTAGGTGGCCAGATATTACACAGAGATAAATAGGGATGGAGAGATAGATAGATAGATAGATAGATAGATAGATAGATAGATAGATAGATGATAGATAGATAGATGATAGATAGATAGATAGATATTACACACAGACTTCACCTTCTCTATGCTGTGCTCTTGAACCTCTGTTGCTTTCTGATTGAAGATCTGCAGCAGCAGAAATTTCAGGCAAGGGAGCAGGATTTGAAATCGAGCCACAGACCTTTAAGTCTTCGGGGGAGGGGCTGGGGTTGTGGATTATTCCTGTTAACGGAAAAAGTGTGATGCGTTTCTCTCTTTCTTTTTTTAGACCTCCTTTTTGCTGCTCAATCCCCGTGCCGCTTTTGCAAGCCAAGAGTAAGTAAAGCTTTGGCTCTCCCTGATCTTCTTGCCGGCCCTGTTCGGACTCCCGCTTGGCAGCTGGCGGTTCCGAGAAGCAGCTTAAAAACTGCCACTGATAAAGTCAGATTTTATAAAACCTAAACGTTTCCCCCCCCGCCCCCCCCCCAACACACACACACACACAAGAGAAGTCTCCAAGCTTTCTGGCCTTGCCTGCTGCATTTGCGAGGCTTCGCCATTGCCCCGTCTACTGCGCCGCCCCCTCTGTCCAAATGCAAGGCGCAAATCCTAAAGGCGTGTCTCCCTTAAACCAGATTCTGCGCTGAGCTGCTTCTAGCTACTGAAAATAGATATAAATGCTGCTGCACTTCAGTGGTTAGACCCACCTAGAGACTGGCATTTGAACGTAGATCTCCTTGACAATTTATCTTTTATTGGGGTCTGCTAATCTAAGATTAAGAAAGGACGCGGTGGCTCAGTGGGTTAGGACGCTGAGCCTGTCGATCAGAAGGTCGGCAGTTTGGCGGGTCGAATCCCGAGTGCCGCGTAGCAGAGTGAGCGCCTGTTACTCTTCCCAGCTTCTGCCAACCTAGCAGTTCGAAAGCACGTAAAAATGCAAGTAGAAAAATAGGGACCACTACGGTGGGAAGGTAACAGCGTTCCGTGCGCCTTTGGCGTCTAGTCATGCCGGCCACATGACCACGGAGACGTCCTCGGACAAGCGCTGGCTCTTCGGCTTTGAAAGGGAGATGAGCACCGCCCCCTAGAGTCGGAAACGACTAGCACGCATGTGCGGGGGAACCTTGAGCTTTAATCTAGATTAAATGTTAATATAGCTTGCTAGTCCATGTGTGACAGGCCGTGCGCTAAATAAATGAGTAACATTCAGGCTGGGCAGGGGAGCTGCTTCCATAGCGTCTTCCCGCGTGCAGGTGGCCTCTGTTGCAAGGTCTACTCTGCAGATGTTGAGCCTTTTCAGGCGGAAAAATAAGCAAGCTGCCCACAACTTCGCAGCGGGTCATAAATTCTGCTGTGGCCTTTTTTTTCTGAAAAGTGAATCGGAAGTGGGATTGAAGGCCGAGCTTGGGAGGAAAGCAGCAGGATTTTCCTTCTTCGTATAAATAAATAATATTGAGGAAAACTTACGTTTCATCCCATCCTGGCCCTGAACTTATTTTCAGATGGCTGGGATGTACTGGAATGCAGTATCGATAGTCAGAAACTTCAGTCTAAAACTTGGCCCAGCCCCCCAAAATCGTGATATTGCTGCTTCCTTGTAACTTGGTTATTGGTGCTTACTGGTTCTGATGCCGTAGTTTATTGATTACATTTCTCTTACATTTATAAATTTATAAGTTACTCAAGACTGAGAGCAGACGCCGTGCTCATTCCTCCTATTTTCCTCACAACAACCCTGTGAGGTGGGTTGGGCTGAGAGAGAGTGGTCACCCAGCTACCTTTCATACCTAAGGAGGAATTAGAACTCACTTCCTCATGAAGATTGGCCTTAAGTCACTTAATGGCTTTCATGCCTAAGGCGGGACTAGAACTCACCGTCTCCTGGTGATTGGCCCAGAGTCACCCAGCTGGCTTTCATGCCTCAGGCGGGACTAGAACTCACCGTCTCCTGGTGATTGGCCCAGAGTCACCTAGATCACCGTCTCCTGGTGATTGGCCCAGAGTCACCTAGATGGCTTTTCATGCCTAAGGCGGGACTAGAACTCACCGTCTCCTGGTGATTGGCCCAGAGTCACCTAGATGGCTTTTCATGCCTAAGGCGGGACTAGAACTCACCGTCTCCTGGTGATTGGCCCAGAGTCACCTAGATGGCTTTTCATGCCTAAGGCGGGACTAGAACTCACCGTCTCCTGGTGATTGGCCCAGAGTCACCTAGATGGCTTTTCATGCCTAAGGCGGGACTAGAACTCACCGTCTCCTGGTGATTGGCCCAGAGTCACCCAGCCGGCATTTCTGTCTAAAGCAGTTCTAGCGTTCCGTATTCCTGGGTTCCTAGGTGAACGCTTTCACCATTAGGCCATACTGGCTCTCTAAAAAGTTATAAGGCAGAGGCTGAAAAGTGTTTTTCTTTCTCTCCCCCCCCTTTCTTCTCTTCTCCTCCCCCCCCCCAAAAAAAAATCCAGAGTTCCATTCCGGGTAGATGACGCAGCCAGAGCCTTCATCGCATATTCAGGGATCCCGGCCGTCTCTTTCAGCATCAACAATGTGAGTTCTGAACTTGCCCTGCAGTAGCTTTCCAACCACCTCTGTTGACACTGGGAATGTGCAAACCACCTTCAGAACCTGGTGTGTGTGTGTGTGTGTGTGTGTGTGTCTGTCTGTCTGTCTGTCTGTCTTGCTGGGTCAGTGTGGACATCCCCACACTCAGACGTCGGGCTGCAAAGAGTTTGCTCTCTGTCCATTGATGAAGAGTCTTAAGGCGGGTGTCTCCAAACGTGGCCACTTTTAAGCCTCGTGGACCTGGCTGGCTGGGGAATTCTGGGAGTTGAAGTCCACAAGTGGCCACCTTTGGAGACACACACACACACACACCCCTAATCTGAGGGGACGGTCCAAGCCAGCGCTGACCAACAAACGTGTCAAAAATTTAGAAGAGAGAAAAGACCCCAACCTGAGCCCAAACTTTCTGCTGCTGAGTGAAGTAGTGGTGAAGTGAATTTTGCCCCATTTTTATTATTATTATTTACCACTTTTCTTTCCACGGTGTGGTTAAGCGGATCTGGCTTCCTCCTTGCCTTGGCTTGTCAAAAAGTCACAAAAGGTGATGACCCCAAGGCACCGCAACCGTCAGGAATGTGAACCAGTTGCCACACCGCTGAATTTTAGCTACGTGATCGTGGGGATGCTGTCGAAAGTGAAAAACGGTCATAGGTCCATTTTTTTTAGTACCGTTGTAACCTTGGAATGGTCGGTAAATAAACCGTTGTAAAGTCAGGGACTTCCTCTATAAGGGGAGGAGGGGCCTGTCCATTGGAGCAGAGATCGGATAGAATCTTTCAGAGGGCGGGACATAATTTTGTGTTCAACTATGGAAAACATGTTGAGATGGAAAAGATGTTGAGACTCTAGAAAAGAGTGCAGAGAAGAGCAACAAAGATGATCGGGAGACTGGAGGCTAAAACATGAACCTTGCAGGAATTGGGTATGTCTCGTTCAGGGGTAGGCAACCTCGGCTCTTTTATGACTCATGGACTTCCACTCCCAGAATTCCTGAGCCAGCTTGGCTCAGCTTGGAAACCTCTCCCTTTCCCCTCAGCGTGGCTGGCTCAGGAATTCTGGGAGTTGAAGTCCATGAGTCATAAAAGAGCCAAGGTTTCCTACCCCTGGTCTAGTTTAATGAACAGAAGGATTAGGAGTAATGGGATAGCAGCCTTCCAGTATCTCAGGGGCTGCCCCAAAGAAGAGGGAGTCAAGCTCTTCTCCGAAGCACCCGAAGGCACCACAAGAAGCAACGGATGGAAACTAATCAAGGAGAGAAGCAACCTAGAACACTTAAGGAAAAATTTTCTGACAGAACAATTAACCGGTGGAACAATCTGCCTCCAGAAGCTGTGAATGCTCCCAACACTGGAGGTTTTTAAGAAGAGATTGGACAGAAATGGTCTAGGGTTTCCTGCCTGAGCAGGGGGTTGGACTAGGTGACCTCCAAGGTCCCCTTCCAGCTCTATTCTGATGGATGGATTGATTGATATGGAGAACAGTTGCTGGAATTGGTTATGTCTAGATTAATGAAGAGAAGGGACGAGGGGTGATTTGTCTGAAATGGTATAGGGTTTCCTGCCTGAGCGGGTTGGATTGGATGACCTCCAAGGTCCCTTCTAACATTTATTGTTATCATTCTCACGCTTGCTTCTAAGTACCGACGGAGCAGC
>NW_028148203.1:0-81784 GCF_947247035.1 Vipera ursinii | reverse complement strand
TCCTAACAAATGCAAGATATAACATGGGCTATCTCCGCAAGGAGACATCAGAACTGCAAAACGCATGGTTTTTTGTTCTTCGGGGAGGTGGGGGAACATGAATATGTGTTTGTTTTTCGAATTTGAGCTCTATCTGCAAAGGGCACTTTTCTTGCTAAAAGCAGTTTTTCCTAACAAATGCAAGATGTAACATGGGCTATCTCCGCAAGGAGACATCAGATCTGCAAAACTCATGGTTTTTTGTTCTTCGGGGAGGTGGGGGAACATGAATATGTGTTTGTTTTTCGAATTTGAGCTCTATCTGCAAAGGGCACTTTTCTTGCTAAAAGCAGTTTTTCCTAACAAATGCAAGATATAACATGGGCTATCTCCGCAAGGAGACATCAGATCTGCATAACTCGTGGTGTTTTGGTCTTCGGTGAGACGGGGGAACATGAATATGTGTTTGTTTTTCGAATTTGAGCTCTATCTGCAAAGGGCACTTTTCTTGCTACAAACAGTTTTTCCTAACAAATGCAAGATATAACATGGGCTATCTCCGCAAGGAGACATCAGAACTGCAAAACTCATGGTTTTTTGGTCTTCGGGGACAATGGGGAACATGAATATGTGCTTGTTTTTCTTATTTAAGCTCTATCTGCAAAGGGCACTTTTCTTGCTAAAAGCAGTTTTTCCTAACAAATGCAAGATATAACATGGGCTATCTCCGCAAGGAGACATCAGATCTGCAAAACTCATGGTTTTTTGTTCTTCGGGGAGGTGGGGGAACATGAATATGTTTGTTTTTCGAATTTGAGCTCTATCTGCAAAGGGCACTTTTCTTGCTAAAAGCAGTTTTTCCTAACAAATGCAAGATATAACATGGGCTATCTCCGCAAGGAGACATCAGATCTGCAAAACTCATGGTTTTTTGGACTTCGGTGAGCCGGGGGAACATGAATATGTGTTTGTTTTTCGAATTTGAGCTCTATCTGCAAAGGGCACTTTTCTTGCTAAAAGCAGTTTTTCCTAACAAATGCAAGATATAACATGGGCTATCTCCGCAAGGAGACATCAGATCTGCAAAACTCATGGTTTTTTGGACTTCGGTGAGCCGGGGGAGCATGAATATGTGTTTGTTTTTCGAATTTGAGCTCTATCTGCAAAGGGCACTTTTCTTGCTAAAAGCAGTTTTTCCTAACAAATGCAAGATATAACATGGGCTATCTCCGCAAGGAGACATCAGATCTGCAAAACTCATGGTTTTTTGGTCTTCGGGGTGGATGGGGAACATGAAT
The DNA here is from genome assembly GCF_947247035.1 of Vipera ursinii. NCBI lineage: Eukaryota > Metazoa > Chordata > Lepidosauria > Squamata > Viperidae > Vipera > Vipera ursinii. Next base: position 80,507 of record NW_028148203.1, on the reverse strand, counting down.
ATGTGCTTGTTTTTCTTATTTAAGCTCTATCTGCAAAGGGCACTTTTCTTGCTAAAAGCAGTTTTTCCTAACAAATGCAAGATATAACATGGGCTATCTCCGCAAGGAGACATCAGATCTGCAAAACTCATGGTTTTTTGGACTTCGGTGAGCCGGGGGAACATGAATATGTGTTTGTTTTTCGAATTTGAGCTCTATCTGCAAAGGGCACTTTTATCTGCAAAGGGCACTTTTCTTGCTAAAAGCAGTTTTTCCTAACAAATGCAAGATATAACATGGGCTATCTCCGCAAGGAGACATCAGATCTGCAAAACTCATGGTTTTTTGGACTTCGGTGAGCCGGGGGAACATGAATATGTGTTTGTTTTTCGAATTTGAGCTCTATCTGCAAAGGGCACTTTTCTTGCCAAAAGCAGTTTTTCCTAACAAATGCAAGATATAACATGGGCTATCTCCGCAAGGAGACATCAGATCTGCAAAACTCATGGTTTTTTGGACTTCGGTGAGCCGGGGGAACATGAATATGTGTTTGTTTTTCGAATTTGAGCTCTATCTGCAAAGGGCACTTTTCTTGCTAAAAGCAGTTTTTCCTAACAAATGCAAGATATAACATGGGCTATCTCCGCAAGGAGACATCAGATCTGCAAAACTCATGGTTTTTTGGACTTCGGTGAGCCGGGGGAACATGAATATGTGTTTGTTTTTCGAATTTGAGCTCTATCTGCAAAGGGCACTTTTCTTGCTAAAAGCAGTTTTTCCTAACAAATGCAAGATATAACATGGGCTATCTCCGCAAGGAGACATCAGATCTGCAAAACTCATGGTTTTTTGGACTTCGGTGAGCCGGGGGAACATGAATATGTGTTTGTTTTTCGAATTTGAGCTCTATCTGCAAAGTGCACTTTTATCTGCAAAGGGCACTTTTCTTGCTAAAAGCAGTTTTTCCTAACAAATGCAAGATATAACATGTGCTATCTCCGCAAGGAGACATCAGATCTGCAAAACTCATGGTTTTTTGGACTTCGGTGAGCCGGGGGAACATGAATATGTGTTTGTTTTTCGAATTTGAGCTCTATCTGCAAAGGGCACTTTTCTTGCTAAAAGCAGTTTTTCCTAACAAATGCAAGATATAACATGGGCTATCTCCGCAAGGAGACATCAGATCTGCAAAACTCATGGTTTTTTGGACTTCGGTGAGCCGGGGGAACATGAATATGTGTTTGTTTTTCGAATTTGAGCTCTATCTGCAAAGGGCACTTTTCTTGCTAAAAGCAGTTTTTCCTAACAAATGCAAGATATAACATGGGCTATCTCCGCAAGGAGACATCAGATCTGCAAAACTCATGGTTTTTTGGTCTTCGGGGTGGATGGGGAACATGAATATGTGCTTGTTTTTCTTATTTAAGCTCTATCTGCAAAGGGCACTTTTCTTGCTAAAAGCAGTTTTTCCTAACAAATGCAAGATATAACATGGGCTATCTCCGCAAGGAGACATCAGATCTGCAAAACTCATGGTTTTTTGGACTTCGGTGAGCCGGGGGAACATGAATATGTGTTTGTTTTTCGAATTTGAGCTCTATCTGCAAAGGGCACTTTTATCTGCAAAGGGCACTTTTCTTGCTAAAAGCAGTTTTTCCTAACAAATGCAAGATATAACATGGGCTATCTCCGCAAGGAGACATCAGATCTGCAAAACTCATGGTTTTTTGGACTTCGGTGAGCCGGGGGAACATGAATATGTGTTTGTTTTTCGAATTTGAGCTCTATCTGCAAAGGGCACTTTTCTTGCTAAAAGCAGTTTTTCCTAACAAATGCAAGATATAACATGGGCTATCTCCGCAAGGAGACATCAGAACTGCAAAACGCATGGTTTTTTGTTCTTCGGGGAGGTGGGGGAACATGAATATGTGTTTGTTTTTCGAATTTGAGCTCTATCTGCAAAGGGCACTTTTCTTGCTAAAAGCAGTTTTTCCTAACAAATGCAAGATATAACATGGGCTATCTCCGCAAGGAGACATCAGATCTGCAAAACTCATGGTTTTTTGGACTTCGGTGAGCCGGGGGAACATGAATATGTGTTTGTTTTTCGAATTTGAGCTCTATCTGCAAAGGGCACTTTTCTTGCCAAAAGCAGTTTTTCCTAACAAATGCAAGATATAACATGGGCTATCTCCGCAAGGAGACATCAGATCTGCAAAACTCATGGTTTTTTGGACTTCGGTGAGCCGGGGGAACATGAATATGTGTTTGTTTTTCGAATTTGAGCTCTATCTGCAAAGGGCACTTTTCTTGCTAAAAGCAGTTTTTCCTAACAAATGCAAGATATAACATGGGCTATCTCCGCAAGGAGACATCAGATCTGCAAAACTCATGGTTTTTTGGACTTCGGTGAGCCGGGGGAACATGAATATGTGTTTGTTTTTCGAATTTGAGCTCTATCTGCAAAGGGCACTTTTCTTGCTAAAAGCAGTTTTTCCTAACAAATGCAAGATATAACATGGGCTATCTCCGCAAGGAGACATCAGATCTGCAAAACTCATGGTTTTTTGGACTTCGGTGAGCCGGGGGAACATGAATATGTGTTTGTTTTTCGAATTTGAGCTCTATCTGCAAAGTGCACTTTTATCTGCAAAGGGCACTTTTCTTGCTAAAAGCAGTTTTTCCTAACAAATGCAAGATATAACATGTGCTATCTCCGCAAGGAGACATCAGATCTGCAAAACTCATGGTTTTTTGGACTTCGGTGAGCCGGGGGAACATGAATATGTGTTTGTTTTTCGAATTTGAGCTCTATCTGCAAAGGGCACTTTTCTTGCTAAAAGCAGTTTTTCCTAACAAATGCAAGATATAACATGGGCTATCTCCGCAAGGAGACATCAGATCTGCAAAACTCATGGTTTTTTGGACTTCGGTGAGCCGGGGGAACATGAATATGTGTTTGTTTTTCGAATTTGAGCTCTATCTGCAAAGGGCACTTTTCTTGCTAAAAGCAGTTTTTCCTAACAAATGCAAGATATAACATGGGCTATCTCCGCAAGGAGACATCAGATCTGCAAAACTCATGGTTTTTTGGTCTTCGGGGTGGATGGGGAACATGAATATGTGCTTGTTTTTCTTATTTAAGCTCTATCTGCAAAGGGCACTTTTCTTGCTAAAAGCAGTTTTTCCTAACAAATGCAAGATATAACATGGGCTATCTCCGCAAGGAGACATCAGATCTGCAAAACTCATGGTTTTTTGGACTTCGGTGAGCCGGGGGAACATGAATATGTGTTTGTTTTTCGAATTTGAGCTCTATCTGCAAAGGGCACTTTTATCTGCAAAGGGCACTTTTCTTGCTAAAAGCAGTTTTTCCTAACAAATGCAAGATATAACATGGGCTATCTCCGCAAGGAGACATCAGATCTGCAAAACTCATGGTTTTTTGGACTTCGGTGAGCCGGGGGAACATGAATATGTGTTTGTTTTTCGAATTTGAGCTCTATCTGCAAAGGGCACTTTTCTTGCTAAAAGCAGTTTTTCCTAACAAATGCAAGATATAACATGGGCTATCTCCGCAAGGAGACATCAGAACTGCAAAACGCATGGTTTTTTGTTCTTCGGGGAGGTGGGGGAACATGAATATGTGTTTGTTTTTCGAATTTGAGCTCTATCTGCAAAGGGCACTTTTCTTGCTAAAAGCAGTTTTTCCTAACAAATGCAAGATATAACATGGGCTATCTCCGCAAGGAGACATCAGATCTGCAAAACTCATGGTTTTTTGTTCTTCGGGGAGGTGGGGGAACATGAATATGTGTTTGTTTTTCGAATTTGAGCTCTATCTGCAAAGGGCACTTTTCTTGCTAAAAGCAGTTTTTCCTAACAAATGCAAGATATAACATGGGCTATCTCCGCAAGGAGACATCAGATCTGCATAACTCGTGGTTTTTTGGTCTTCGGTGAGCCGGGGGAACATGAATATGTGTTTGTTTTTCGAATTTGAGCTCTATCAGCAATGGGCACTTTTCATGCTACAAACAGTTTTTCCTAACAAATGCAAGATATAACATGGGCTATCTCTGCAAGGAGACATCAGAACTGCAAAACGCATGGTTTTTTGTTCTTCGGGGAGGTGGGGGAACATGAATATGTGTTTGATTTTCGAATTTGAGCTCTATCTGCAAAGGGCACTTTTCTTGCTAAAAGCAGTTTTTCCTAACAAATGCAAGATATAACATGCGCTATCTCCGCAAGGAGACATCAGATCTGCAAAACGCATGGTTTTTTGTTCTTCGGGGAGGTGGGGGAACATGAATATGTGTTTGTTTTTCGAATTTGAGCTCTATCTGCAAAGGGCACTTTTCTTGCTAAAAGCAGTTTTTCCTAACAAATGCAAGATATAACATGCGCTATCTCCGCAAGGAGACATCAGATCTGCAAAACTCATGGTTTTTTGTTCTTCGGGGAGGTGGGGGAACATGAATATGTGTTTGTTTTTCGAATTTGAGCTCTATCTGCAAAGGGCACTTTTCTTGCTAAAAGCAGTTTTTCCTAACAAATGCAAGATATAACATGGGCTATCTCCGCAAGGAGACATCAGATCTGCAAAACTCATGGTTTTTTGGTCTTCGGGGTGGATGGGGAACATGAATATGTGCTTGTTTTTCTTATTTAAGCTCTATCTGCAAAGGGCACTTTTCTTGCTAAAAGCAGTTTTTCCTAACAAATGCAAGATATAACATGGGCTATCTCCGCAAGGAGACATCAGATCTGCAAAACTCATGGTTTTTTGGACTTCGGTGAGCCGGGGGAACATGAATATGTGTTTGTTTTTCGAATTTGAGCTCTATCTGCAAAGGGCACTTTTCTTGCTAAAAGCAGTTTTTCCTAACAAATGCAAGATATAACATGGGCTATCTCCGCAAGGAGACATCAGATCTGCAAAACTCATGGTTTTTTGGACTTCGGTGAGCCGGGGGAACATGAATATGTGTTTGTTTTTCGAATTTGAGCTCTATCTGCAAAGGGCACTTTTCTTGCTAAAAGCAGTTTTTCCTAACAAATGCAAGATATAACATGGGCTATCTCCGCAAGGAGACATCAGATCTGCAAAACTCATGGTTTTTTGGACTTCGGTGAGCCGGGGGAACATGAATATGTGTTTGTTTTTCGAATTTGAGCTCTATCTGCAAAGGGCACTTTTCTTGCTAAAAGCAGTTTTTCCTAACAAATGCAAGATATAACATGGGCTATCTCCGCAAGGAGACATCAGAACTGCAAAACGCATGGTTTTTTGTTCTTCGGGGAGGTGGGGGAACATGAATATGTGTTTGTTTTTCGAATTTGAGCTCTATCTGCAAAGGGCACTTTTCTTGCTAAAAGCAGTTTTTCCTAACAAATGCAAGATATAACATGGGCTATCTCCGCAAGGAGACATCAGAACTGCAAAACGCATGGTTTTTTGTTCTTCGGGGAGGTGGGGGAACATGAATATGTGTTTGTTTTTCGAATTTGAGCTCTATCTGCAAAGGGCACTTTTCTTGCTAAAAGCAGTTTTTCCTAACAAATGCAAGATATAACATGGGCTATCTCCGCAAGGAGACATCAGATCTGCAAAACTCATGGTTTTTTGTTCTTCGGGGAGGTGGGGGAACATGAATATGTGTTTGTTTTTCGAATTTGAGCTCTATCTGCAAAGGGCACTTTTCTTGCTAAAAGCAGTTTTTCCTAACAAATGCAAGATATAACATGGGCTATCTCCGCAAGGAGACATCAGATCTGCATAACTCGTGGTTTTTTGGTCTTCGGTGAGCCGGGGGAACATGAATATGTGTTTGTTTTTCGAATTTGAGCTCTATCAGCAATGGGCACTTTTCATGCTACAAACAGTTTTTCCTAACAAATGCAAGATATAACATGGGCTATCTCCGCAAGGAGACATCAGAACTGCAAAACGCATGGTTTTTTGTTCTTCGGGGAGGTGGGGGAACATGAATATGTGTTTGTTTTTCGAATTTGAGCTCTATCTGCAAAGGGCACTTTTCTTGCTAAAAGCAGTTTTTCCTAACAAATGCAAGATATAACATGCGCTATCTCCGCAAGGAGACATCAGATCTGCAAAACGCATGGTTTTTTGTTCTTCGGGGAGGTGGGGGAACATGAATATGTGTTTGTTTTTCGAATTTGAGCTCTATCTGCAAAGGGCACTTTTCTTGCTAAAAGCAGTTTTTCCTAACAAATGCAAGATATAACATGCGCTATCTCCGCAAGGAGACATCAGATCTGCAAAACTCATGGGTTTTTGTTCTTCGGGGAGGTGGGGGAACATGAATATGTGTTTGTTTTTCGAATTTGAGCTCTATCTGCAAAGGGCACTTTTCTTGCTAAAAGCAGTTTTTCCTAACAAATGCAAGATATAACATGGGCTATCTCCGCAAGGAGACATCAGATCTGCAAAACTCATGGTTTTTTGGTCTTCGGGGTGGATGGGGAACATGAATATGTGCTTGTTTTTCTTATTTAAGCTCTATCTGCAAAGGGCACTTTTCTTGCTAAAAGCAGTTTTTCCTAACAAATGCAAGATATAACATGGGCTATCTCCGCAAGGAGACATCAGATCTGCAAAACTCATGGTTTTTTGGACTTCGGTGAGCCGGGGGAACATGAATATGTGTTTGTTTTTCGAATTTGAGCTCTATCTGCAAAGGGCACTTTTATCTGCAAAGGGCACTTTTCTTGCTAAAAGCAGTTTTTCCTAACAAATGCAAGATATAACATGGGCTATCTCCGCAAGGAGACATCAGATCTGCAAAACTCATGGTTTTTTGGACTTCGGTGAGCCGGGGGAACATGAATATGTGTTTGTTTTTCGAATTTGAGCTCTATCTGCAAAGGGCACTTTTCTTGCTAAAAGCAGTTTTTCCTAACAAATGCAAGATATAACATGGGCTATCTCCGCAAGGAGACATCAGATCTGCAAAACTCATGGTTTTTTGGACTTCGGTGAGCCGGGGGAACATGAATATGTGTTTGTTTTTCGAATTTGAGCTCTATCTGCAAAGGGCACTTTTCTTGCTAAAAGCAGTTTTTCCTAACAAATGCAAGATATAACATGGGCTATCTCCGCAAGGAGACATCAGATCTGCAAAACTCATGGTTTTTTGGACTTCGGTGAGCCGGGGGAACATGAATATGTGTTTGTTTTTCGAATTTGAGCTCTATCTGCAAAGGGCACTTTTCTTGCTAAAAGCAGTTTTTCCTAACAAATGCAAGATATAACATGGGCTATCTCCGCAAGGAGACATCAGATCTGCAAAACTCATGGTTTTTTGGACTTCGGTGAGCCGGGGGAACATGAATATGTGTTTGTTTTTCGAATTTGAGCTCTATCTGCAAAGGGCACTTTTATCTGCAAAGGGCACTTTTCTTGCTAAAAGCAGTTTTTCCTAACAAATGCAAGATATAACATGGGCTATCTCCGCAAGGAGACATCAGATCTGCAAAACTCATGGTTTTTTGGACTTCGGTGAGCCGGGGGAACATGAATATGTGTTTGTTTTTCGAATTTGAGCTCTATCTGCAAAGGGCACTTTTCTTGCTAAAAGCAGTTTTTCCTAACAAATGCAAGATATAACATGGGCTATCTCCGCAAGGAGACATCAGATCTGCAAAACTCATGGTTTTTTGGACTTCGGTGAGCCGGGGGAACATGAATATGTGTTTGTTTTTCGAATTTGAGCTCTATCTGCAAAGGGCACTTTTCTTGCTAAAAGCAGTTTTTCCTAACAAATGCAAGATATAACATGGGCTATCTCCGCAAGGAGACATCAGATCTGCAAAACTCATGGTTTTTTGGACTTCGGTGAGCCGGGGGAACATGAATATGTGTTTGTTTTTCGAATTTGAGCTCTATCTGCAAAGGGCACTTTTCTTGCTAAAAGCAGTTTTTCCTAACAAATGCAAGATATAACATGGGCTATCTCCGCAAGGAGACATCAGATCTGCAAAACTCATGGTTTTTTGGACTTCGGTGAGCCGGGGGAACATGAATATGTGTTTGTTTTTCGAATTTGAGCTCTATCTGCAAAGGGCACTTTTATCTGCAAAGGGCACTTTTCTTGCTAAAAGCAGTTTTTCCTAACAAATGCAAGATATAACATGGGCTATCTCCGCAAGGAGACATCAGATCTGCAAAACTCATGGTTTTTTGGACTTCGGTGAGCCGGGGGAACATGAATATGTGTTTGTTTTTCGAATTTGAGCTCTATCTGCAAAGGGCACTTTTCTTGCTAAAAGCAGTTTTTCCTAACAAATGCAAGATATAACATGGGCTATCTCCGCAAGGAGACATCAGATCTGCAAAACTCATGGTTTTTTGGTCTTCGGGGAGGATGGGGAACATGAATATGTGCTTGTTTTTCTTATTTAAGCTCTATCTGCAAAGGGCACTTTTCTTGCTAAAAGCAGTTTTTCCTAACAAATACAAGATATAACATGGGCTATCTCCGCAAGGAGACATCAGATCTGCAAAACTCATGGTTTTTTGGACTTCGGTGAGCCGGGGGAACACGAATATGTGTTTGTTTTTCGAATTTGAGCTCTATCTGCAAAGGGCACTTTTCTTGCTAAAAGCAGTTTTTCCTAACAAATGCAAGATATAACATGGGCTATCTCCGCAAGGAGACATCAGATCTGCAAAACTCATGGTTTTTTGGTCTTCGGGGTGGATGGGGAACATGAATATGTGCTTGTTTTTCTTATTTAAGCTCTATCTGCAAAGGGCACTTTTCTTGCTAAAAGCAGTTTTTCCTAAAAAATGCAAGATATAACATGGGCTATCTCCGCAAGGAGACATCAGATCTGCAAAACTCATGGTTTTTTGGACTTCGGTGAGCCGGGGGAACATGAATATGTGTTTGTTTTTCGAATTTGAGCTCTATCTGCAAAGGGCACTTTTCTTGCTATAAAAGCAGTTTTTCCTAACAAATGCAAGATATAACATGGGCTATCTCCGCAAGGAGACATCAGATCTGCAAAACTCATGGTTTTTTGTTCTTCGGGGAGGTGGGGGAACATGAATATGTGTTTGTTTTTCGAATTTGAGCTCTATCTGCAAAGGGCACTTTTCTTGCTAAAAGCAGTTTTTCCTAACAAATGCAAGATATAACATGGGCTATCTCCGCAAGGAGACATCAGATCTGCAAAACTCATGGTTTTTTGGACTTCGGTGAGCCGGGGGAACATGAATATGTGTTTGTTTTTCGAATTTGAGCTCTATCTGCAAAGGGCACTTTTCTTGCTAAAAGCAGTTTTTCCTAACAAATGCAAGATATAACATGGGCTATCTCCGCAAGGAGACATCAGATCTGCAAAACTCATGGTTTTTTGGACTTCGGTGAGCCGGGGGAACATGAATATGTGTTTGTTTTTCGAATTTGAGCTCTATCTGCAAAGGGCACTTTTCTTGCTAAAAGCAGTTTTTCCTAACAAATGCAAGATATAACATGGGCTATCTCCGCAAGGAGACCAGATCTGCAAAACTCATGGTTTTTTGGTCTTCGGGGTGGATGGGGAACATGAATATGTGCTTGTTTTTCTTATTTAAGCTCTATCTGCAAAGGGCACTTTTCTTGCTAAAAGCAGTTTTTCCTAACAAATGCAAGATATAACATGGGCTATCTCCGCAAGGAGACATCAGATCTGCAAAACTCATGGTTTTTTGGACTTCGGTGAGCCGGGGGAACATGAATATGTGTTTGTTTTTCGAATTTGAGCTCTATCTGCAAAGGGCACTTTTATCTGCAAAGGGCACTTTTCTTGCTAAAAGCAGTTTTTCCTAACAAATGCAAGATATAACATGGGCTATCTCCGCAAGGAGACATCAGATCTGCAAAACTCATGGTTTTTTGGACTTCGGTGAGCCGGGGGAACATGAATATGTGTTTGTTTTTCGAATTTGAGCTCTATCTGCAAAGGGCACTTTTCTTGCTAAAAGCAGTTTTTCCTAACAAATGCAAGATATAACATGGGCTATCTCCGCAAGGAGACATCAGATCTGCAAAACTCATGGTTTTTTGGACTTCGGTGAGCCGGGGGAACATGAATATGTGTTTGTTTTTCGAATTTGAGCTCTATCTGCAAAGGGCACTTTTCTTGCTAAAAGCAGTTTTTCCTAACAAATGCAAGATATAACATGGGCTATCTCCGCAAGGAGACATCAGATCTGCAAAACTCATGGTTTTTTGGACTTCGGTGAGCCGGGGGAACATGAATATGTGTTTGTTTTTCGAATTTGAGCTCTATCTGCAAAGGGCACTTTTCTTGCTAAAAGCAGTTTTTCCTAACAAATGCAAGATATAACATGGGCTATCTCCGCAAGGAGACATCAGAACTGCAAAACGCATGGTTTTTTGTTCTTCGGGGAGGTGGGGGAACATGAATATGTGTTTGTTTTTCGAATTTGAGCTCTATCTGCAAAGGGCACTTTTCTTGCTAAAAGCAGTTTTTCCTAACAAATGCAAGATATAACATGGGCTATCTCCGCAAGGAGACATCAGATCTGCAAAACTCATGGTTTTTTGTTCTTCGGGGAGGTGGGGGAACATGAATATGTGTTTGTTTTTCGAATTTGAGCTCTATCTGCAAAGGGCACTTTTCTTGCTAAAAGCAGTTTTTCCTAACAAATGCAAGATATAACATGGGCTATCTCCGCAAGGAGACATCAGATCTGCATAACTCGTGGTTTTTTGGTCTTCGGTGAGCCAGGGGAACATGAATATGTGTTTGTTTTTCGAATTTGAGCTCTATCAGCAATGGGCACTTTTCATGCTACAAACAGTTTTTCCTAACAAATGCAAGATATAACATGGGCTATCTCCGCAAGGAGACATCAGAACTGCAAAACGCATGGTTTTTTGTTCTTCGGGGAGGTGGGGGAACATGAATATGTGTTTGTTTTTCGAATTTGAGCTCTATCTGCAAAGGGCACTTTTCTTGCTAAAAGCAGTTTTTCCTAACAAATGCAAGATATAACATGCGCTATCTCCGCAAGGAGACATCAGATCTGCAAAACGCATGGTTTTTTGTTCTTCGGGGAGGTGGGGGAACATGAATATGTGTTTGTTTTTCGAATTTGAGCTCTATCTGCAAAGGGCACTTTTCTTGCTAAAAGCAGTTTTTCCTAACAAATGCAAGATATAACATGGGCTATCTCCGCAAGGAGACATCAGATCTGCAAAACTCATGGTTTTTTGGTCTTCGGGGTGGATGGGGAACATGAATATGTGCTTGTTTTTCTTATTTAAGCTCTATCTGCAAAGGGCACTTTTCTTGCTAAAAGCAGTTTTTCCTAACAAATGCAAGATATAACATGGGCTATCTCCGCAAGGAGACATCAGATCTGCAAAACTCATGGTTTTTTGGACTTCGGTGAGCCGGGGGAACATGAATATGTGTTTGTTTTTCGAATTTGAGCTCTATCTGCAAAGGGCACTTTTATCTGCAAAGGGCACTTTTCTTGCTAAAAGCAGTTTTTCCTAACAAATGCAAGATATAACATGGGCTATCTCCGCAAGGAGACATCAGATCTGCAAAACTCATGGTTTTTTGGACTTCGGTGAGCCGGGGGAACATGAATATGTGTTTGTTTTTCGAATTTGAGCTCTATCTGCAAAGGGCACTTTTCTTGCTAAAAGCAGTTTTTCCTAACAAATGCAAGATATAACATGGGCTATCTCCGCAAGGAGACATCAGATCTGCAAAACTCATGGTTTTTTGTTCTTCGGGGAGGTGGGGGAACATGAATATGTGTTTGTTTTTCGAATTTGAGCTCTATCTGCAAAGGGCACTTTTCTTGCTAAAAGCAGTTTTTCCTAACAAATGCAAGATATAACATGGGCTATCTCCGCAAGGAGACATCAGATCTGCATAACTCGTGGTTTTTTGGTCTTCGGTGAGCCGGGGGAACATGAATATGTGTTTGTTTTTCGAATTTGAGCTCTATCAGCAATGGGCACTTTTCATGCTACAAACAGTTTTTCCTAACAAATGCAAGATATAACATGGGCTATCTCCGCAAGGAGACATCAGAACTGCAAAACGCATGGTTTTTTGTTCTTCGGGGAGGTGGGGGAACATGAATATGTGTTTGTTTTTCGAATTTGAGCTCTATCTGCAAAGGGCACTTTTCTTGCTAAAAGCAGTTTTTCCTAACAAATGCAAGATATAACATGCGCTATCTCCGCAAGGAGACATCAGATCTGCAAAACGCATGGTTTTTTGTTCTTCGGGTAGGTGGGGGAACATGAATATGTGTTTGTTTTTCGAATTTGAGCTCTATCTGCAAAGGGCACTTTTCTTGCTAAAAGCAGTTTTTCCTAACAAATGCAAGATATAACATGGGCTATCTCCGCAAGGAGACATCAGATCTGCAAAACTCATGGTTTTTTGGTCTTCGGGGTGGATGGGGAACATGAATATGTGCTTGTTTTTCTTATTTAAGCTCTATCTGCAAAGGGCACTTTTCTTGCTAAAAGCAGTTTTTCCTAACAAATGCAAGATATAACATGGGCTATCTCCGCAAGGAGACATCAGATCTGCAAAACTCATGGTTTTTTGGACTTCGGTGAGCCGGGGGAACATGAATATGTGTTTGTTTTTCGAATTTGAGCTCTATCTGCAAAGGGCACTTTTATCTGCAAAGGGCACTTTTCTTGCTAAAAGCAGTTTTTCCTAACAAATGCAAGATATAACATGGGCTATCTCCGCAAGGAGACATCAGATCTGCAAAACTCATGGTTTTTTGGACTTCGGTGAGCCGGGGGAACATGAATATGTGTTTGTTTTTCGAATTTGAGCTCTATCTGCAAAGGGCACTTTTCTTGCTAAAAGCAGTTTTTCCTAACAAATGCAAGATATAACATGGGCTATCTCCGCAAGGAGACATCAGATCTGCAAAACTCATGGTTTTTTGGACTTCGGTGAGCCGGGGGAACATGAATATGTGTTTGTTTTTCGAATTTGAGCTCTATCTGCAAAGGGCACTTTTCTTGCTAAAAGCAGTTTTTCCTAACAAATGCAAGATATAACATGGGCTATCTCCGCAAGGAGACATCAGATCTGCAAAACTCATGGTTTTTTGGACTTCGGTGAGCCGGGGGAACATGAATATGTGTTTGTTTTTCGAATTTGAGCTCTATCTGCAAAGGGCACTTTTCTTGCTAAAAGCAGTTTTTCCTAACAAATGCAAGATATAACATGGGCTATCTCCGCAAGGAGACATCAGATCTGCAAAACTCATGGTTTTTTGGTCTTCGGGGTGGATGGGGAACATGAATATGTGCTTGTTTTTCTTATTTAAGCTCTATCTGCAAAGGGCACTTTTCTTGCTAAAAGCAGTTTTTCCTAACAAATGCAAGATATAACATGGGCTATCTCCGCAAGGAGACATCAGATCTGCAAAACTCATGGTTTTTTGGACTTCGGTGAGCCGGGGGAACATGAATATGTGTTTGTTTTTCGAATTTGAGCTCTATCTGCAAAGGGCAGTTTTATCTGCAAAGGGCACTTTTCTTGCTAAAAGCAGTTTTTCCTAACAAATGCAAGATATAACATGGGCTATCTCCGCAAGGAGACATCAGATCTGCAAAACTCATGGTTTTTTGGACTTCGGTGAGCCGGGGGAACATGAATATGTGTTTGTTTTTCGAATTTGAGCTCTATCTGCAAAGGGCACTTTTCTTGCTAAAAGCAGTTTTTCCTAACAAATGCAAGATATAACATGGGCTATCTCCGCAAGGAGACATCAGATCTGCAAAACTCATGGTTTTTTGGACTTCGGTGAGCCGGGGGAACATGAATATGTGTTTGTTTTTCGAATTTGAGCTCTATCTGCAAAGGGCACTTTTCTTGCTAAAAGCAGTTTTTCCTAACAAATGCAAGATATAACATGGGCTATCTCCGCAAGGAGACATCAGATCTGCAAAACTCATGGTTTTTTGGACTTCGGTGAGCCGGGGGAACATGAATATGTGTTTGTTTTTCGAATTTGAGCTCTATCTGCAAAGGGCACTTTTCTTGCTAAAAGCAGTTTTTCCTAACAAATGCAAGATATAACATGGGCTATCTCCGCAAGGAGACATCAGATCTGCAAAACTCATGGTTTTTTGGACTTCGGTGAGCCGGGGGAACATGAATATGTGTTTGTTTTTCGAATTTGAGCTCTATCTGCAAAGGGCACTTTTCTTGCTAAAAGCAGTTTTTCCTAACAAATGCAAGATATAACATGGGCTATCTCCGCAAGGAGACATCAGATCTGCAAAACTCATGGTTTTTTGGACTTCGGTGAGCCGGGGGAACATGAATATGTGTTTGTTTTTCGAATTTGAGCTCTATCTGCAAAGGGCACTTTTCTTGCTAAAAGCAGTTTTTCCTAACAAATGCAAGATATAACATGGGCTATCTCCGCAAGGAGACCAGATCTGCAAAACTCATGGTTTTTTGGTCTTCGGGGTGGATGGGGAACATGAATATGTGCTTGTTTTTCTTATTTAAGCTCTATCTGCAAAGGGCACTTTTCTTGCTAAAAGCAGTTTTTCCTAACAAATGCAAGATATAACATGGGCTATCTCCGCAAGGAGACATCAGATCTGCAAAACTCATGGTTTTTTGGACTTCGGTGAGCCGGGGGAACATGAATATGTGTTTGTTTTTCGAATTTGAGCTCTATCTGCAAAGGGCACTTTTATCTGCAAAGGGCACTTTTCTTGCTAAAAGCAGTTTTTCCTAACAAATGCAAGATATAACATGGGCTATCTCCGCAAGGAGACATCAGATCTGCAAAACTCATGGTTTTTTGGACTTCGGTGAGCCGGGGGAACATGAATATGTGTTTGTTTTTCGAATTTGAGCTCTATCTGCAAAGGGCACTTTTCTTGCTAAAAGCAGTTTTTCCTAACAAATGCAAGATATAACATGGGCTATCTCCGCAAGGAGACATCAGATCTGCAAAACTCATGGTTTTTTGGACTTCGGTGAGCCGGGGGAACATGAATATGTGTTTGTTTTTCGAATTTGAGCTCTATCTGCAAAGGGCACTTTTCTTGCTAAAAGCAGTTTTTCCTAACAAATGCAAGATATAACATGGGCTATCTCCGCAAGGAGACATCAGATCTGCAAAACTCATGGTTTTTTGGACTTCGGTGAGCCGGGGGAACATGAATATGTGTTTGTTTTTCGAATTTGAGCTCTATCTGCAAAGGGCACTTTTCTTGCTAAAAGCAGTTTTTCCTAACAAATGCAAGATATAACATGGGCTATATCCGCAAGGAGACATCAGAACTGCAAAACGCATGGTTTTTTGTTCTTCGGGGAGGTGGGGGAACATGAATATGTGTTTGTTTTTCGAATTTGAGCTCTATCTGCAAAGGGCACTTTTCTTGCTAAAAGCAGTTTTTCCTAACAAATGCAAGATATAACATGGGCTATCTCCGCAAGGAGACATCAGATCTGCAAAACTCATGGTTTTTTGTTCTTCGGGGAGGTGGGGGAACATGAATATGTGTTTGTTTTTCGAATTTGAGCTCTATCTGCAAAGGGCACTTTTCTTGCTAAAAGCAGTTTTTCCTAACAAATGCAAGATATAACATGGGCTATCTCCGCAAGGAGACATCAGATCTGCATAACTCGTGGTTTTTTGGTCTTCGGTGAGCCGGGGGAACATGAATATGTGTTTGTTTTTCGAATTTGAGCTCTATCAGCAATGGGCACTTTTCATGCTACAAACAGTTTTTCCTAACAAATGCAAGATATAACATGGGCTATCTCCGCAAGGAGACATCAGAACTGCAAAACGCATGGTTTTTTGTTCTTCGGGGAGGTGGGGGAACATGAATATGTGTTTGTTTTTCGAATTTGAGCTCTATCTGCAAAGGGCACTTTTCTTGCTAAAAGCAGTTTTTCCTAACAAATGCAAGATATAACATGCGCTATCTCCGCAAGGAGACATCAGATCTGCAAAACGCATGGTTTTTTGTTCTTCGGGGAGGTGGGGGAACATGAATATGTGTTTGTTTTTCGAATTTGAGCTCTATCTGCAAAGGGCACTTTTCTTGCTAAAAGCAGTTTTTCCTAACAAATGCAAGATATAACATGCGCTATCTCCGCAAGGAGACATCAGATCTGCAAAACTCATGGTTTTTTGTTCTTCGGGGAGGTGGGGGAACATGAATATGTGTTTGTTTTTCGAATTTGAGCTCTATCTGCAAAGGGCACTTTTCTTGCTAAAAGCAGTTTTTCCTAACAAATGCAAGATATAACATGGGCTATCTCCGCAAGGAGACATCAGATCTGCAAAACTCATGGTTTTTTGGTCTTCGGGGTGGATGGGGAACATGAATATGTGCTTGTTTTTCTTATTTAAGCTCTATCTGCAAAGGGCACTTTTCTTGCTAAAAGCAGTTTTTCCTAACAAATGCAAGATATAACATGGGCTATCTCCGCAAGGAGACATCAGATCTGCAAAACTCATGGTTTTTTGGACTTCGGTGAGCCGGGGGAACATGAATATGTGTTTGTTTTTCGAATTTGAGCTCTATCTGCAAAGGGCACTTTTATCTGCAAAGGGCACTTTTCTTGCTAAAAGCAGTTTTTCCTAACAAATGCAAGATATAACATGGGCTATCTCCGCAAGGAGACATCAGATCTGCAAAACTCATGGTTTTTTGGACTTCGGTGAGCCGGGGGAACATGAATATGTGTTTGTTTTTCGAATTTGAGCTCTATCTGCAAAGGGCACTTTTCTTGCTAAAAGCAGTTTTTCCTAACAAATGCAAGATATAACATGGGCTATCTCCGCAAGGAGACATCAGATCTGCAAAACGCATGGTTTTTTGTTCTTCGGGGAGGTGGGGGAACATGAATATGTGTTTGTTTTTCGAATTTGAGCTCTATCTGCAAAGGGCACTTTTCTTGCTAAAAGCAGTTTTTCCTAACAAATGCAAGATATAACATGGGCTATCTCCGCAAGGAGACATCAGATCTGCAAAACTCATGGTTTTTTGGTCTTCGGGGTGGATGGGGAACATGAATATGTGCTTGTTTTTCTTATTTAAGCTCTATCTGCAAAGGGCACTTTTCTTGCTAAAAGCAGTTTTTCCTAACAAATGCAAGATATAACATGGGCTATCTCCGCAAGGAGACATCAGATCTGCAAAACTCATGGTTTTTTGGACTTCGGTGAGCCGGGGGAACATGAATATGTGTTTGTTTTTCGAATTTGAGCTCTATCTGCAAAGGGCACTTTTATCTGCAAAGGGCACTTTTCTTGCTAAAAGCAGTTTTTCCTAACAAATGCAAGATATAACATGGGCTATCTCCGCAAGGAGACATCAGATCTGCAAAACTCATGGTTTTTTGGACTTCGGTGAGCCGGGGGAACATGAATATGTGTTTGTTTTTCGAATTTGAGCTCTATCTGCAAAGGGCACTTTTCTTGCTAAAAGCAGTTTTTCCTAACAAATGCAAGATATAACATGGGCTATCTCCGCAAGGAGACATCAGATCTGCAAAACTCATGGTTTTTTGGACTTCGGTGAGCCGGGGGAACATGAATATGTGTTTGTTTTTCGAATTTGAGCTCTATCTGCAAAGGGCACTTTTCTTGCTAAAAGCAGTTTTTCCTAACAAATGCAAGATATAACATGGGCTATCTCCGCAAGGAGACATCAGATCTGCAAAACTCATGGTTTTTTGGACTTCGGTGAGCCGGGGGAACATGAATATGTGTTTGTTTTTCGAATTTGAGCTCTATCTGCAAAGGGCACTTTTCTTGCTAAAAGCAGTTTTTCCTAACAAATGCAAGATATAACATGGGCTATCTCCGCAAGGAGACATCAGATCTGCAAAACTCATGGTTTTTTGGTCTTCGGGGTGGATGGGGAACATGAATATGTGCTTGTTTTTCTTATTTAAGCTCTATCTGCAAAGGGCACTTTTCTTGCTAAAAGCAGTTTTTCCTAACAAATGCAAGATATAACATGGGCTATCTCCGCAAGGAGACATCAGATCTGCAAAACTCATGGTTTTTTGGACTTCGGTGAGCCGGGGGAACATGAATATGTGTTTGTTTTTCGAATTTGAGCTCTATCTGCAAAGGGCAGTTTTATCTGCAAAGGGCACTTTTCTTGCTAAAAGCAGTTTTTCCTAACAAATGCAAGATATAACATGGGCTATCTCCGCAAGGAGACATCAGATCTGCAAAACTCATGGTTTTTTGGACTTCGGTGAGCCGGGGGAACATGAATATGTGTTTGTTTTTCGAATTTGAGCTCTATCTGCAAAGGGCACTTTTCTTGCTAAAAGCAGTTTTTCCTAACAAATGCAAGATATAACATGGGCTATCTCCGCAAGGAGACATCAGATCTGCAAAACTCATGGTTTTTTGGACTTCGGTGAGCCGGGGGAACATGAATATGTGTTTGTTTTTCGAATTTGAGCTCTATCTGCAAAGGGCACTTTTCTTGCTAAAAGCAGTTTTTCCTAACAAATGCAAGATATAACATGGGCTATCTCCGCAAGGAGACATCAGATCTGCAAAACTCATGGTTTTTTGGACTTCGGTGAGCCGGGGGAACATGAATATGTGTTTGTTTTTCGAATTTGAGCTCTATCTGCAAAGGGCACTTTTCTTGCTAAAAGCAGTTTTTCCTAACAAATGCAAGATATAACATGGGCTATCTCCGCAAGGAGACATCAGATCTGCAAAACTCATGGTTTTTTGGACTTCGGTGAGCCGGGGGAACATGAATATGTGTTTGTTTTTCGAATTTGAGCTCTATCTGCAAAGGGCACTTTTCTTGCTAAAAGCAGTTTTTCCTAACAAATGCAAGATATAACATGGGCTATCTCCGCAAGGAGACATCAGATCTGCAAAACTCATGGTTTTTTGGACTTCGGTGAGCCGGGGGAACATGAATATGTGTTTGTTTTTCGAATTTGAGCTCTATCTGCAAAGGGCACTTTTCTTGCTAAAAGCAGTTTTTCCTAACAAATGCAAGATATAACATGGGCTATCTCCGCAAGGAGACCAGATCTGCAAAACTCATGGTTTTTTGGTCTTCGGGGTGGATGGGGAACATGAATATGTGCTTGTTTTTCTTATTTAAGCTCTATCTGCAAAGGGCACTTTTCTTGCTAAAAGCAGTTTTTCGTAACAAATGCAAGATATAACATGGGCTATCTCCGCAAGGAGACATCAGATCTGCAAAACTCATGGTTTTTTGGACTTCGGTGAGCCGGGGGAACATGAATATGTGTTTGTTTTTCGAATTTGAGCTCTATCTGCAAAGGGCACTTTTATCTGCAAAGGGCACTTTTCTTGCTAAAAGCAGTTTTTCCTAACAAATGCAAGATATAACATGGGCTATCTCCGCAAGGAGACATCAGATCTGCAAAACTCATGGTTTTTTGGACTTCGGTGAGCCGGGGGAACATGAATATGTGTTTGTTTTTCGAATTTGAGCTCTATCTGCAAAGGGCACTTTTCTTGCTAAAAGCAGTTTTTCCTAACAAATGCAAGATATAACATGGGCTATCTCCGCAAGGAGACATCAGATCTGCAAAACTCATGGTTTTTTGGACTTCGGTGAGCCGGGGGAACATGAATATGTGTTTGTTTTTCGAATTTGAGCTCTATCTGCAAAGGGCACTTTTCTTGCTAAAAGCAGTTTTTCCTAACAAATGCAAGATATAACATGGGCTATCTCCGCAAGGAGACATCAGATCTGCAAAACTCATGGTTTTTTGGACTTCGGTGAGCCGGGGGAACATGAATATGTGTTTGTTTTTCGAATTTGAGCTCTATCTGCAAAGGGCACTTTTCTTGCTAAAAGCAGTTTTTCCTAACAAATGCAAGATATAACATGGGCTATATCCGCAAGGAGACATCAGAACTGCAAAACGCATGGTTTTTTGTTCTTCGGGGAGGTGGGGGAACATGAATATGTGTTTGTTTTTCGAATTTGAGCTCTATCTGCAAAGGGCACTTTTCTTGCTAAAAGCAGTTTTTCCTAACAAATGCAAGATATAACATGGGCTATCTCCGCAAGGAGACATCAGATCTGCAAAACTCATGGTTTTTTGTTCTTCGGGGAGGTGGGGGAACATGAATATGTGTTTGTTTTTCGAATTTGAGCTCTATCTGCAAAGGGCACTTTTCTTGCTAAAAGCAGTTTTTCCTAACAAATGCAAGATATAACATGGGCTATCTCCGCAAGGAGACATCAGATCTGCATAACTCGTGGTTTTTTGGTCTTCGGTGAGCCGGGGGAACATGAATATGTGTTTGTTTTTCGAATTTGAGCTCTATCAGCAATGGGCACTTTTCATGCTACAAACAGTTTTTCCTAACAAATGCAAGATATAACATGGGCTATCTCCGCAAGGAGACATCAGAACTGCAAAACGCATGGTTTTTTGTTCTTCGGGGAGGTGGGGGAACATGAATATGTGTTTGTTTTTCGAATTTGAGCTCTATCTGCAAAGGGCACTTTTCTTGCTAAAAGCAGTTTTTCCTAACAAATGCAAGATATAACATGCGCTATCTCCGCAAGGAGACATCAGATCTGCAAAACGCATGGTTTTTTGTTCTTCGGGGAGGTGGGGGAACATGAATATGTGTTTGTTTTTCGAATTTGAGCTCTATCTGCAAAGGGCACTTTTCTTGCTAAAAGCAGTTTTTCCTAACAAATGCAAGATATAACATGCGCTATCTCCGCAAGGAGACATCAGATCTGCAAAACTCATGGTTTTTTGTTCTTCGGGGAGGTGGGGGAACATGAATATGTGTTTGTTTTTCGAATTTGAGCTCTATCTGCAAAGGGCACTTTTCTTGCTAAAAGCAGTTTTTCCTAACAAATGCAAGATATAACATGGGCTATCTCCGCAAGGAGACATCAGATCTGCAAAACTCATGGTTTTTTGGTCTTCGGGGTGGATGGGGAACATGAATATGTGCTTGTTTTTCTTATTTAAGCTCTATCTGCAAAGGGCACTTTTCTTGCTAAAAGCAGTTTTTCCTAACAAATGCAAGATATAACATGGGCTATCTCCGCAAGGAGACATCAGATCTGCAAAACTCATGGTTTTTTGGACTTCGGTGAGCCGGGGGAACATGAATATGTGTTTGTTTTTCGAATTTGAGCTCTATCTGCAAAGGGCACTTTTATCTGCAAAGGGCACTTTTCTTGCTAAAAGCAGTTTTTCCTAACAAATGCAAGATATAACATGGGCTATCTCCGCAAGGAGACATCAGATCTGCAAAACTCATGGTTTTTTGGACTTCGGTGAGCCGGGGGAACATGAATATGTGTTTGTTTTTCGAATTTGAGCTCTATCTGCAAAGGGCACTTTTCTTGCTAAAAGCAGTTTTTCCTAACAAATGCAAGATATAACATGGGCTATCTCCGCAAGGAGACATCAGATCTGCAAAACTCATGGTTTTTTGGACTTCGGTGAGCCGGGGGAACATGAATATGTGTTTGTTTTTCGAATTTGAGCTCTATCTGCAAAGGGCACTTTTCTTGCTAAAAGCAGTTTTTCCTAACAAATGCAAGATATAACATGGGCTATCTCCGCAAGGAGACATCAGATCTGCAAAACTCATGGTTTTTTGGACTTCGGTGAGCCGGGGGAACATGAATATGTGTTTGTTTTTCGAATTTGAGCTCTATCTGCAAAGGGCACTTTTCTTGCTAAAAGCAGTTTTTCCTAACAAATGCAAGATATAACATGGGCTATCTCCGCAAGGAGACATCAGATCTGCAAAACTCATGGTTTTTTGGTCTTCGGGGTGGATGGGGAACATGAATATGTGCTTGTTTTTCTTATTTAAGCTCTATCTGCAAAGGGCACTTTTCTTGCTAAAAGCAGTTTTTCCTAACAAATGCAAGATATAACATGGGCTATCTCCGCAAGGAGACATCAGATCTGCAAAACTCATGGTTTTTTGGACTTCGGTGAGCCGGGGGAACATGAATATGTGTTTGTTTTTCGAATTTGAGCTCTATCTGCAAAGGGCAGTTTTATCTGCAAAGGGCACTTTTCTTGCTAAAAGCAGTTTTTCCTAACAAATGCAAGATATAACATGGGCTATCTCCGCAAGGAGACATCAGATCTGCAAAACTCATGGTTTTTTGGACTTCGGTGAGCCGGGGGAACATGAATATGTGTTTGTTTTTCGAATTTGAGCTCTATCTGCAAAGGGCACTTTTCTTGCTAAAAGCAGTTTTTCCTAACAAATGCAAGATATAACATGGGCTATCTCCGCAAGGAGACATCAGATCTGCAAAACTCATGGTTTTTTGGACTTCGGTGAGCCGGGGGAACATGAATATGTGTTTGTTTTTCGAATTTGAGCTCTATCTGCAAAGGGCACTTTTCTTGCTAAAAGCAGTTTTTCCTAACAAATGCAAGATATAACATGGGCTATCTCCGCAAGGAGACATCAGATCTGCAAAACTCATGGTTTTTTGGTCTTCGGGGAGGATGGGGAACATGAATATGTGCTTGTTTTTCTTATTTAAGCTCTATCTGCAAAGGGCACTTTTCTTGCTAAAAGCAGTTTTTCCTAACAAATGCAAGATATAACATGGGCTATCTCCGCAAGGAGACATCAGATCTGCAAAACTCATGGTTTTTTGGACTTCGGTGAGCCGGGGGAACATGAATATGTGTTTGTTTTTCGAATTTGAGCTCTATCTGCAAAGGGCACTTTTCTTGCTAAAAGCAGTTTTTCCTAACAAATGCAAGATATAACATGGGCTATCTCCGCAAGGAGACATCAGAACTGCAAAACGCATGGTTTTTTGGTCTTCGGGGAGGATGGGGAACATGAATATGTGCTTGTTTTTCGAATTTGAGCTCTATCTGCAAAGGGCACTTTTCTTGCTAAAAGCAGTTTTTCCTAACAAATGCAAGATATAACATGGGCTATCTCCGCAAGGAGACATCAGATCTGCAAAACTCATGGTTTTTTGGACTTCGGTGAGCCGGGGGAACATGAATATGTGTTTGTTTTTCGAATTTGAGCTCTATCTGCAAAGGGCACTTTTCTTGCTAAAAGCAGTTTTTCCTAACAAATGCAAGATATAACATGGGCTATCTCCGCAAGGAGACATCAGATCTGCAAAACTCATGGTTTTTTGGACTTCGGTGAGCCGGGGGAACATGAATATGTGTTTGTTTTTCGAATTTGAGCTCTATCTGCAAAGGGCACTTTTCTTGCTAAAAGCAGTTTTTCCTAACAAATGCAAGATATAACATGGGCTATCTCCGCAAGGAGACATCAGATCTGCAAAACTCATGGTTTTTTGGACTTCGGTGAGCCGGGGGAACATGAATATGTGTTTGTTTTTCGAATTTGATTTCTATCTGCAAAGGGCACTTTTCTTGCTAAAAGCAGTTTTTCCTAACAAATGCAAGATATAACATGGGCTATCTCCGCAAGGAGACATCAGATCTGCAAAACTCATGGTTTTTTGGACTTCGGTGAGCCGGGGGAACATGAATATGTGTTTGTTTTTCGAATTTGAGCTCTATCTGCAAAGGGCACTTTTCTTGCTAAAAGAAGTTTTTCCTAACAAATGCAAGATATAACATGGGCTATCTCCGCAAGGAGACATCAGATCTGCAAAACTCATGGTTTTTTGGACTTCGGTGAGCCGGGGGAACATGAATATGTGTTTGTTTTTCGAATTTGAGCTCTATCTGCAAAGGGCACCTTTCTTGCTAAAAGCAGTTTTTCCTAACAAATGCAAGATATAACATGGGCTATCTCCGCAAGGAGACATCAGAACTGCAAAACTCATGGTTTTTTGGTCTTCGGGGAGGATGGGGAACATGAATATGTGTTTGTTTTTCGAATTTGAGCTCTATCTGCAAAGGGCACTTTTCTTGCTAAAAGCAGTTTTTCCTAACAAATGCAAGATATAACATGGGCTATCTCCGCAAGGAGACATCAGATCTGCAAAACTCATGGTTTTTTGGTCTTCGGGGAGGATGGGGAACCTGAATATGTGTTTGTTTTTCGAATTTGAGCTCTATCTGCAAAGGGCACTTTTCTTGCTAAAAGAAGTTTTTCCTAACAAATGCAAGATATAACATGGGCTATCTCCGCAAGGAGACATCAGATCTGCAAAACTCATGGTTTTTTGGACTTCGGTGAGCCGGGGGAACATGAATATGTGTTTGTTTTTCGAATTTGATTTCTATCTGCAAAGGGCACTTTTCTTGCTAAAAGCAGTTTTTCCTAACAAATGCAAGATATAACATGGGCTATCTCCGCAAGGAGACATCAGATCTGCAAAACTCATGGTTTTTTGGACTTCGGTGAGCCGGGGGAACATGAATATGTGTTTGTTTTTCGAATTTGAGCTCTATCTGCAAAGGGCACTTTTCTTGCTAAAAGAAGTTTTTCCTAACAAATGCAAGATATAACATGGGCTATCTCCGCAAGGAGACATCAGATCTGCAAAACTCATGGTTTTTTGGACTTCGGTGAGCCGGGGGAACATGAATATGTGTTTGTTTTTCGAATTTGAGCTCTATCTGCAAAGGGCACCTTTCTTGCTAAAAGCAGTTTTTCCTAACAAATGCAAGATATAACATGGGCTATCTCCGCAAGGAGACATCAGAACTGCAAAACTCATGGTTTTTTGGTCTTCGGGGAGGATGGGGAACATGAATATGTGTTTGTTTTTCGAATTTGAGCTCTATCTGCAAAGGGCACTTTTCTTGCTAAAAGCAGTTTTTCCTAACAAATGCAAGATATAACATGGGCTATCTCCGCAAGGAGACATCAGATCTGCAAAACTCATGGTTTTTTGGTCTTCGGGGAGGATGGGGAACCTGAATATGTGTTTGTTTTTCGAATTTGAGCTCTATCTGCAAAGGGCACTTTTCTTGCTAAAAGAAGTTTTTCCTAACAAATGCAAGATATAACATGGGCTATCTCCGCAAGGAGACATCAGATCTGCAAAACTCATGGTTTTTTGGACTTCGGTGAGCCGGGGGAACATGAATATGTGTTTGTTTTTCGAATTTGAGCTCTATCTGCAAAGGGCACTTTTCTTGCTAAAAGCAGTTTTTCCTAACAAATGCAAGATATAACATGGGCTATCTCCGCAAAGAGACATCAGAACTGCAAAACTCATGGTTTTTTGGTCTTCGGGGAGGATGGGGAACATGAATATGTGTTTGTTTTTCGAATTTGAGCTCTATCTGCAAAGGGCACTTTTCTTGCTAAAAGCAGTTTTTCCTAACAAATGCAAGATATAACATGGGCTATCTCCGCAAGGAGACATCAGATCTGCAAAACTCATGGTTTTTTGGTCTTCGGGGAGGATGGGGAACCTGAATATGTGTTTGTTTTTCGAATTTGAGCTCTATCTGCAAAGGGCACTTTTCTTGCTAAAAGCAGTTTTTCCTAACAAATGCAAGATATAACATGGGCTATCTCCGCAAGGAGACATCAGATCTGCAAAACTCATGGTTTTTTGGACTTCGGTGAGCCGGGGGAACATGAATATGTGTTTGTTTTTCGAATTTGAGCTCTATCTGCAAAGGGCACTTTTATCTGCAAAGGGCACTTTTCTTGCTAAAAGCAGTTTTTCCTAACAAATGCAAGATATAACATGGGCTATCTCCGCAAGGAGACATCAGATCTGCAAAACTCATGGTTTTTTGGACTTCGGTGAGCCGGGGGAACATGAATATGTGTTTGTTTTTCGAATTTGAGCTCTATCTGCAAACGGCACTTTTCTTGCTAAAAGCAGTTTTTCCTAACAAATGCAAGATATAACATGGGCTATCTCCGCAAGGAGACATCAGATCTGCAAAACTCATGGTTTTTTGGACTTCGGTGAGCCGGGGGAACATGAATATGTGTTTGTTTTTCGAATTTGAGCTCTATCTGCAAAGGGCACTTTTCTTGCTAAAAGCAGTTTTTCCTAACAAATGCAAGATATAACATGGGCTATCTCCGCAAGGAGACATCAGATTTGCAAAACCATGGTTTTTTGGACTTCGGTGAGCCGGCGGAACATGAATATGTTTTTGTTTTTCGAATTTGAGCTCTATCTGCAAAGGGCACTTTTCTTGCTAAAAGCAGTTTTTCCTAACAAATGCAAGATATAACATGGGCTATCTCCGCAAGGAGACATCAGATCTGCAAAACTCATGGTTTTTTGGACTTCGGTGAGCCGGGGGAACATGAATATGTGTTTGTTTTTCGAATTTGAGCTCTATCTGCAAAGGGCACTTTTCTTGCTAAAAGCAGTTTTTCCTAACAAATGCAAGATATAACATGGGCTATCTCCGCAAGGAGACATCAGATCTGCAAAACTCATGGTTTTTTGGACTTCGGTGAGCCGGGGGAACATGAATATGTGTTTGTTTTTCGAATTTGAGCTCTATCTGCAAAGGGCACTTTTCTTGCTAAAAGCAGTTTTTCCTAACAAATGCAAGATATAACATGGGCTATCTCCGCAAGGAGACATCAGATCTGCAAAACTCATGGTTTTTTGGACTTCGGTGAGCCGGGGGAACATGAATATGTGTTTGTTTTTCGAATTTGAGCTCTATCTGCAAAGGGCACTTTTCTTGCTAAAAGCAGTTTTTCCTAACAAATGCAAGATATAACATGGGCTATCTCCGCAAGGAGACATCAGATCTGCAAAACTCATGGTTTTTTGGACTTCGGTGAGCCGGGGGAACATGAATATGTGTTTGTTTTTCGAATTTGAGCTCTATCTGCAAAGGGCACTTTTCTTGCTAAAAGCAGTTTTTCCTAACAAATGCAAGATATAACATGGGCTATCTCCGCAAGGAGACATCAGATCTGCAAAACTCATGGTTTTTTGGACTTCGGTGAGCCGGGGGAACATGAATATGTGTTTGTTTTTCGAATTTGAGCTCTATCTGCAAAGGGCACTTTTCTTGCTAAAAGCAGTTTTTCCTAACAAATGCAAGATATAACATGGGCTATCTCCGCAAGGAGACATCAGATCTGCAAAACTCATGGTTTTTTGGACTTCGGTGAGCCGGGGGAACATGAATATGTGTTTGTTTTTCGAATTTGAGCTCTATCTGCAAAGGGCACTTTTCTTGCTAAAAGCAGTTTTTCCTAACAAATGCAAGATATAACATGGGCTATCTCCGCAAGGAGACATCAGATCTGCAAAACTCATGGTTTTTTGGACTTCGGTGAGCCGGGGGAACATGAATATGTGTTTGTTTTTCGAATTTGAGCTCTATCTGCAAAGGGCACTTTTCTTGCTAAAAGCAGTTTTTCCTAACAAATGCAAGATATAACATGGGCTATCTCCGCAAGGAGACATCAGATCTGCAAAACTCATGGTTTTTTGGACTTCGGTGAGCCGGGGGAACATGAATATGTGTTTGTTTTTCGAATTTGAGCTCTATCTGCAAAGGGCACTTTTCTTGCTAAAAGCAGTTTTTCCTAACAAATGCAAGATATAACATGGGCTATCTCCGCAAGGAGACATCAGAACTGCAAAACTCATGGTTTTTTGGTCTTCGGGGAGGATGGGGAACATGAATATGTGCTTGTTTTTCTTATTTAAGCTCTATCTGCAAAGGGCACTTTTCTTGCTAAAAGCAGTTTTTCCTAACAAATGCAAGATATAACATGGGCTATCTCCGCAAGGAGACATCAGATCTGCAAAACTCGTGGTTTTTTGGTCTTCGGTGAGCCGGGGGAACATGAATATGTGTTTGTTTTTCGAATTTGAGCTCTATCAGCAATGGGCACTTTTCATGCTACAAACAGTTTTTCCTAACAAATGCAAGATATAACATGGGCTATCTCCGCAAGGAGACATCAGAACTGCAAAACGCATGGTTTTTTGTTCTTCGGGGAGGTGGGGGAACATGAATATGTGTTTGTTTTTCGAATTTGAGCTCTATCTGCAAAGGGCACTTTTCTTGCTAAAAGCAGTTTTTCCTAACAAATGCAAGATATAACATGCGCTATCTCCGCAAGGAGACATCAGATCTGCAAAACGCATGGTTTTTTGTTCTTCGGGGAGGTGGGGGAACATGAATATGTGTTTGTTTTTCGAATTTGAGCTCTATCTGCAAAGGGCACTTTTCTTGCTAAAAGCAGTTTTTCCTAACAAATGCAAGATATAACATGCGCTATCTCCGCAAGGAGACATCAGATCTGCAAAACTCATGGTTTTTTGTTCTTCGGGGAGGTGGGGGAACATGAATATGTGTTTGTTTTTCGAATTTGAGCTCTATCTGCAAAGGGCACTTTTCTTGCTAAAAGCAGTTTTTCCTAACAAATGCAAGATATAACATGGGCTATCTCCGCAAGGAGACATCAGATCTGCAAAACTCATGGTTTTTTGGTCTTCGGGGTGGATGGGGAACATGAATATGTGCTTGTTTTTCTTATTTAAGCTCTATCTGCAAAGGGCACTTTTCTTGCTAAAAGCAGTTTTTCCTAACAAATGCAAGATATAACATGGGCTATCTCCGCAAGGAGACATCAGATCTGCAAAACTCATGGTTTTTTGGACTTCGGTGAGCCGGGGGAACATGAATATGTGTTTGTTTTTCGAATTTGAGCTCTATCTGCAAAGGGCACTTTTATCTGCAAAGGGCACTTTTCTTGCTAAAAGCAGTTTTTCCTAACAAATGCAAGATATAACATGGGCTATCTCCGCAAGGAGACATCAGATCTGCAAAACTCATGGTTTTTTGGACTTCGGTGAGCCGGGGGAACATGAATATGTGTTTGTTTTTCGAATTTGAGCTCTATCTGCAAAGGGCACTTTTCTTGCTAAAAGCAGTTTTTCCTAACAAATGCAAGATATAACATGGGCTATCTCCGCAAGGAGACATCAGATCTGCAAAACTCATGGTTTTTTGGACTTCGGTGAGCCGGGGGAACATGAATATGTGTTTGTTTTTCGAATTTGAGCTCTATCTGCAAAGGGCACTTTTCTTGCTAAAAGCAGTTTTTCCTAACAAATGCAAGATATAACATGGGCTATCTCCGCAAGGAGACATCAGATCTGCAAAACTCATGGTTTTTTGGACTTCGGTGAGCCGGGGGAACATGAATATGTGTTTGTTTTTCGAATTTGAGCTCTATCTGCAAAGGGCACTTTTCTTGCTAAAAGCAGTTTTTCCTAACAAATGCAAGATATAACATGGGCTATCTCCGCAAGGAGACATCAGATCTGCAAAACTCATGGTTTTTTGGTCTTCGGGGTGGATGGGGAACATGAATATGTGCTTGTTTTTCTTATTTAAGCTCTATCTGCAAAGGGCACTTTTCTTGCTAAAAGCAGTTTTTCCTAACAAATGCAAGATATAACATGGGCTATCTCCGCAAGGAGACATCAGATCTGCAAAACTCATGGTTTTTTGGACTTCGGTGAGCCGGGGGAACATGAATATGTGTTTGTTTTTCGAATTTGAGCTCTATCTGCAAAGGGCACTTTTCTTGCTAAAAGCAGTTTTTCCTAACAAATGCAAGATATAACATGGGCTATCTCCGCAAGGAGACATCAGATCTGCAAAACTCATGGTTTTTTGGACTTCGGTGAGCCGGGGGAACATGAATATGTGTTTGTTTTTCGAATTTGAGCTCTATCTGCAAAGGGCACTTTTCTTGCTAAAAGCAGTTTTTCCTAACAAATGCAAGATATAACATGGGCTATCTCCGCAAGGAGACATCAGATCTGCAAAACTCATGGTTTTTTGGACTTCGGTGAGCCGGGGGAACATGAATATGTGTTTGTTTTTCGAATTTGAGCTCTATCTGCAAAGGGCACTTTTCTTGCTAAAAGCAGTTTTTCCTAACAAATGCAAGATATAACATGGGCTATCTCCGCAAGGAGACATCAGATCTGCAAAACTCATGGTTTTTTGGTCTTCGGGGTGGATGGGGAACATGAATATGTGCTTGTTTTTCTTATTTAAGCTCTATCTGCAAAGGGCACTTTTCCTGCTAAAAGCAGTTTTTCCTAACAAATGCAAGATATAACATGGGCTATCTCCGCAAGGAGACATCAGATCTGCAAAACTCATGGTTTTTTGGACTTCGGTGAGCCGGGGGAACATGAATATGTGTTTGTTTTTCGAATTTGAGCTCTATCTGCAAAGGGCAGTTTTATCTGCAAAGGGCACTTTTCTTGCTAAAAGCAGTTTTTCCTAACAAATGCAAGATATAACATGGGCTATCTCCGCAAGGAGACATCAGATCTGCAAAACTCATGGTTTTTTGGACTTCGGTGAGCCGGGGGAACATGAATATGTGTTTGTTTTTCGAATTTGAGCTCTATCTGCAAAGGGCACTTTTCTTGCTAAAAGCAGTTTTTCCTAACAAATGCAAGATATAACATGGGCTATCTCCGCAAGGAGACATCAGATCTGCAAAACTCATGGTTTTTTGGACTTCGGTGAGCCGGGGGAACATGAATATGTGTTTGTTTTTCGAATTTGAGCTCTATCTGCAAAGGGCACTTTTCTTGCTAAAAGCAGTTTTTCCTAACAAATGCAAGATATAACATGGGCTATCTCCGCAAGGAGACATCAGATCTGCAAAACTCATGGTTTTTTGGTCTTCGGGGAGGATGGGGAACATGAATATGTGCTTGTTTTTCTTATTTAAGCTCTATCTGCAAAGGGCACTTTTCTTGCTAAAAGCAGTTTTTCCTAACAAATGCAAGATATAACATGGGCTATCTCCGCAAGGAGACATCAGATCTGCAAAACTCATGGTTTTTTGGACTTCGGTGAGCCGGGGGAACATGAATATGTGTTTGTTTTTCGAATTTGAGCTCTATCTGCAAAGGGCACTTTTCTTGCTAAAAGCAGTTTTTCCTAACAAATGCAAGATATAACATGGGCTATCTCCGCAAGGAGACATCAGAACTGCAAAACGCATGGTTTTTTGGTCTTCGGGGAGGATGGGGAACATGAATATGTGCTTGTTTTTCGAATTTGAGCTCTATCTGCAAAGGGCACTTTTCTTGCTAAAAGCAGTTTTTCCTAACAAATGCAAGATATAACATGGGCTATCTCCGCAAGGAGACATCAGATCTGCACAACTCATGGTTTTTTGGACTTCGGTGAGCCGGGGGAACATGAATATGTGTTTGTTTTTCGAATTTGAGCTCTATCTGCAAAGGGCACTTTTCTTGCTAAAAGCAGTTTTTCCTAACAAATGCAAGATATAACATGGGCTATCTCCGCAAGGAGACATCAGATCTGCAAAACTCATGGTTTTTTGGACTTCGGTGAGCCGGGGGAACATGAATATGTGTTTGTTTTTCTTATTTAAGCTCTATCTGCAAAGGGCACTTTTCTTGCTAAAAGCAGTTTTTCCTAACAAATGCAAGATATAACATGGGCTATCTCCGCAAGGAGACATCAGATCTGCAAAACTCATGGTTTTTTGGACTTCGGTGAGCCGGGGGAACATGAATATGTGTTTGTTTTTCGAATTTGAGCTCTATCTGCAAAGGGCACTTTTCTTGCTAAAAGCAGTTTTTCCTAACAAATGCAAGATATAACATGGGCTATCTCCGCAAGGAGACATCAGATTTGCAAAACCATGGTTTTTTGGACTTCGGTGAGCCGGCGGAACATGAATATGTTTTTGTTTTTCGAATTTGAGCTCTATCTGCAAAGGGCACTTTTCTTGCTAAAAGCAGTTTTTCCTAACAAATGCAAGATATAACATGGGCTATCTCCGCAAGGAGACATCAGATCTGCAAAACTCATGGTTTTTTGGACTTCGGTGAGCCGGGGGAACATGAATATGTGTTTGTTTTTCGAATTTGAGCTCTATCTGCAAAGGGCACTTTTCTTGCTAAAAGCAGTTTTTCCTAACAAATGCAAGATATAACATGGGCTATCTCCGCAAGGAGACATCAGATCTGCAAAACTCATGGTTTTTTGGACTTCGGTGAGCCGGGGGAACATGAATATGTGTTTGTTTTTCGAATTTGAGCTCTATCTGCAAAGGGCACTTTTCTTGCTAAAAGCAGTTTTTCCTAACAAATGCAAGATATAACATGGGCTATCTCCGCAAGGAGACATCAGATCTGCAAAACTCATGGTTTTTTGGACTTCGGTGAGCCGGGGGAACATGAATATGTGTTTGTTTTTCGAATTTGAGCTCTATCTGCAAAGGGCACTTTTCTTGCTAAAAGCAGTTTTTCCTAACAAATGCAAGATATAACATGGGCTATCTCCGCAAGGAGACATCAGATCTGCAAAACTCATGGTTTTTTGGACTTCGGTGAGCCGGGGGAACATGAATATGTGTTTGTTTTTCGAATTTGAGCTCTATCTGCAAAGGGCACTTTTCTTGCTAAAAGCAGTTTTTCCTAACAAATGCAAGATATAACATGGGCTATCTCCGCAAGGAGACATCAGATCTGCAAAACTCATGGTTTTTTGGACTTCGGTGAGCCGGGGGAACATGAATATGTGTTTGTTTTTCGAATTTGAGCTCTATCTGCAAAGGGCACTTTTCTTGCTAAAAGCAGTTTTTCCTAACAAATGCAAGATATAACATGGGCTATCTCCGCAAGGAGACATCAGATCTGCAAAACTCATGGTTTTTTGGACTTCGGTGAGCCGGGGGAACATGAATATGTGTTTGTTTTTCGAATTTGAGCTCTATCTGCAAAGGGCACTTTTCTTGCTAAAAGCAGTTTTTCCTAACAAATGCAAGATATAACATGGGCTATCTCCGCAAGGAGACATCAGATCTGCAAAACTCATGGTTTTTTGGACTTCGGTGAGCCGGGGGAACATGAATATGTGTTTGTTTTTCGAATTTGAGCTCTATCTGCAAAGGGCACTTTTCTTGCTAAAAGCAGTTTTTCCTAACAAATGCAAGATATAACATGGGCTATCTCCGCAAGGAGACATCAGATCTGCAAAACTCATGGTTTTTTGGACTTCGGTGAGCCGGGGGAACATGAATATGTGTTTGTTTTTCGAATTTGAGCTCTATCTGCAAAGGGCACTTTTCTTGCTAAAAGCAGTTTTTCCTAACAAATGCAAGATATAACATGGGCTATCTCCGCAAGGAGACATCAGAACTGCAAAACTCATGGTTTTTTGGTCTTCGGGGAGGATGGGGAACATGAATATGTGCTTGTTTTTCTTATTTAAGCTCTATCTGCAAAGGGCACTTTTCTTGCTAAAAGCAGTTTTTCCTAACAAATGCAAGATATAACATGGGCTATCTCCGCAAGGAGACATCAGATCTGCAAAACTCATGGTTTTTTGGACTTCGGTGAGCCGGGGGAACATGAATATGTGTTTGTTTTTCGAATTTGAGCTCTATCTGCAAAGGGCACTTTTCTTGCTAAAAGCAGTTTTTCCTAACAAATGCAAGATATAACATGGGCTATCTCCGCAAGGAGACATCAGATCTGCAAAACTCATGGTTTTTTGGTCTTCGGGGTGGATGGGGAACATGAATATGTGCTTGTTTTTCTTATTTAAGCTCTATCTGCAAAGGGCACTTTTCTTGCTAAAAGCAGTTTTTCCTAACAAATGCAAGATATAACATGGGCTATCTCCGCAAGGAGACATCAGATCTGCAAAACTCATGGTTTTTTGGACTTCGGTGAGCCGGGGGAACATGAATATGTGTTTGTTTTTCGAATTTGAGCTCTATCTGCAAAGGGCACTTTTATCTGCAAAGGGCACTTTTCTTGCTAAAAGCAGTTTTTCCTAACAAATGCAAGATATAACATGGGCTATCTCCGCAAGGAGACATCAGATCTGCAAAACTCATGGTTTTTTGGACTTCGGGGAGGATGGGGAACATGAATATGTGCTTGTTTTTCTTATTTAAGCTCTATCTGCAAAGGGCACTTTTCTTGCTAAAAGCAGTTTTTCCTAACAAATGCAAGATATAACATGGGCTATCTCCGCAAGGAGACATCAGATCTGCAAAACTCATGGTTTTTTGGACTTCGGTGAGCCGGGGGAACATGAATATGTGTTTGTTTTTCGAATTTGAGCTCTATCTGCAAAGGGCACTTTTCTTGCTAAAAGCAGTTTTTCCTAACAAATGCAAGATATAACATGGGCTATCTCCGCAAGGAGACATCAGATCTGCAAAACTCATGGTTTTTTGGACTTCGGTGAGCCGGGGGAACATGAATATGTGTTTGTTTTTCGAATTTGAGCTCTATCTGCAAAGGGCACTTTTCTTGCTAAAAGCAGTTTTTCCTAACAAATGCAAGATATAACATGGGCTATCTCCGCAAGGAGACATCAGAACTGCAAAACTCATGGTTTTTTGGTCTTCGGGGAGGATGGGGAACATGAATATGTGCTTGTTTTTCTTATTTAAGCTCTATCTGCAAAGGGCACTTTTCTTGCTAAAAGCAGTTTTTCCTAACAAATGCAAGATATAACATGGGCTATCTCCGCAAGGAGACATCAGATCTGCAAAACTCATGGTTTTTTGGACTTCGGTGAGCCGGGGGAACATGAATATGTGTTTGTTTTTCGAATTTGAGCTCTATCTGCAAAGGGCACTTTTCTTGCTAAAAGCAGTTTTTCCTAACAAATGCAAGATATAACATGGGCTATCTCCGCAAGGAGACATCAGATCTGCAAAACTCATGGTTTTTTGGTCTTCGGGGTGGATGGGGAACATGAATATGTGCTTGTTTTTCTTATTTAAGCTCTATCTGCAAAGGGCACTTTTCTTGCTAAAAGCAGTTTTTCCTAACAAATGCAAGATATAACATGGGCTATCTCCGCAAGGAGACATCAGATCTGCAAAACTCATGGTTTTTTGGACTTCGGTGAGCCGGGGGAACATGAATATGTGTTTGTTTTTCGAATTTGAGCTCTATCTGCAAAGGGCACTTTTCTTGCTAAAAGCAGTTTTTCCTAACAAATGCAAGATATAACATGGGCTATCTCCGCAAGGAGACATCAGATCTGCAAAACTCATGGTTTTTTGGTCTTCGGGGAGGATGGGGAACATGAATATGTGCTTGTTTTTCTTATTTAAGCTCTATCTGCAAAGGGCACTTTTCTTGCTAAAAGCAGTTTTTCCTAACAAATGCAAGATATAACATGGGCTATCTCCGCAAGGAGACATCAGATCTGCAAAACTCATGGTTTTTTGAACTTCGGTGAGCCGGGGGAACATGAATATGTGTTTGTTTTTCGAATTTGAGCTCTATCTGCAAAGGGCACTTTTCTTGCTAAAAGCAGTTTTTCCTAACAAATGCAAGATATAACATGGGCTATCTCCGCAAGGAGACATCAGATCTGCAAAACTCATGGTTTTTTGGACTTCGGTGAGCCGGGGGAACATGAATATGTGTTTGTTTTTCGAATTTGAGCTCTATCTGCAAAGGGCACTTTTCTTGCTAAAAGCAGTTTTTCCTAACAAATGCAAGATATAACATGGGCTATCTCCGCAAGGAGACATCAGATCTGCAAAACTCATGGTTTTTTGGACTTCGGTGAGCCGGGGGAACATGAATATGTGTTTGTTTTTCGAATTTGATCTCTATCTGCAAAGGGCACTTTTCTTGCTAAAAGCAGTTTTTCCTAACAAATGCAAGATATAACATGGGCTATCTCCGCAAGGAGACATCAGAACTGCAAAACTCATGGTTTTTTGGTCTTCGGGGAGGATGGGGAACATGAATATGTGCTTGTTTTTCTTATTTAAGCTCTATCTGCAAAGGGCACTTTTCTTGCTAAAAGCAGTTTTTCCTAACAAATGCAAGATATAACATGGGCTATCTCCGCAAGGAGACATCAGATCTGCAAAACTCATGGTTTTTTGGACTTCGGTGAGCCGGGGGAACATGAATATGTGTTTGTTTTTCGAATTTGAGCTCTATCTGCAAAGGGCACTTTTCTTGCTAAAAGCAGTTTTTCCTAACAAATGCAAGATATAACATGGGCTATCTCCGCAAGGAGACATCAGATCTGCAAAACTCATGGTTTTTTGGTCTTCGGGGTGGATGGGGAACATGAATATGTGCTTGTTTTTCTTATTTAAGCTCTATCTGCAAAGGGCACTTTTCTTGCTAAAAGCAGTTTTTCCTAACAAATGCAAGATATAACATGGGCTATCTCCGCAAGGAGACATCAGATCTGCAAAACTCATGGTTTTTTGGACTTCGGTGAGCCGGGGGAACATGAATATGTGTTTGTTTTTCGAATTTGAGCTCTATCTGCAAAGGGCAGTTTTATCTGCAAAGGGCACTTTTCTTGCTAAAAGCAGTTTTTCCTAAAAAATGCAAGATATAACATGGGCTATCTCCGCAAGGAGACATCAGATCTGCAAAACTCATGGTGTTTTGGACTTCGGTGAGCCGGGGGAACATGAATATGTGTTTGTTTTTCGAATTTGAGCTCTATCTGCAAAGGGCACTTTTCTTGCTAAAAGCAGTTTTTCCTAACAAATGCAAGATATAACATGGGCTATCTCCGCAAGGAGACATCAGATCTGAAAAACTCATGGTTTTTTGGACTTCGGTGAGCCGGGGGAACATGAATATGTGTTTGTTTTTCGAATTTGAGCTCTATCTGCAAAGGGCACTTTTCTTGCTAAAAGCAGTTTTTCCTAACAAATGCAAGATATAACATGGGCTATCTCCGCAAGGAGACATCAGATCTGCAAAACTCATGGTTTTTTGGACTTCGGTGAGCCGGGGGAACATGAATATGTGTTTGTTTTTCGAATTTGAGCTCTATCTGCAAAGGGCACTTTTCTTGCTAAAAGCAGTTTTTCCTAACAAATGCAAGATATAACATGGGCTATCTCCGCAAGGAGACATCAGATCTGCAAAACTCATGGTTTTTTGGACTTCGGTGAGCCGGGGGAACATGAATATGTGTTTGTTTTTCGAATTTGAGCTCTATCTGCAAAGGGCACTTTTCTTGCTAAAAGCAGTTTTTCCTAACAAATGCAAGATATAACATGGGCTATCTCTGCAAGGAGACATCAGATCTGCAAAACTCATGGTTTTTTGGACTTCGGTGAGCCGGGGGAACATGAATATGTGTTTGTTTTTCGAATTTGACCTCTATCTGCAAAGGGCACTTTTCTTGCTAAAAGCAGTTTTTCCTAACAAATGCAAGATATAACATGGGCTATCTCCGCAAGGAGACATCAGAACTGCAAAACGCATGGTTTTTTGGTCTTCGGGGAGGATGGGGAACATGAATATGTGCTTGTTTTTCTTATTTAAGCTCTATCTGCAAAGGGCACTTTTCTTGCTAAAAGCAGTTTTTCCTAACAAATGCAAGATATAACATGGGCTATCTCCGCAAGGAGACATCAGATCTGCAAAACTCATGGTTTTTTGGTCTTCGGGGAGGATGGGGAACATGAATATGTGTTTGTTTTTCTTATTTAAGCTCTATCTGCAAAGGGCACTTTTCTTGCTAAAAGCAGTTTTTCCTAACAAATGCAAGATATAACATGGGCTATCTCCGCAAGGAGACATCAGATCTGCAAAACTCATGGTTTTTTGAACTTCGGTGAGCCGGGGGAACATGAATATGTGTTTGTTTTTCGAATTTGAGCTCTATCTGCAAAGGGCACTTTTCTTGCTAAAAGCAGTTTTTCCTAACAAATGCAAGATATAACATGGGCTATCTCCGCAAGGAGACATCAGATCTGCAAAACTCATGGTTTTTTGGACTTCGGTGAGCCGGGGGAACATGAATATGTGTTTGTTTTTCGAATTTGAGCTCTATCTGCAAAGGGCACTTTTCTTGCTAAAAGCAGTTTTTCCTAACAAATGCAAGATATAACATGGGCTATCTCCGCAAGGAGACATCAGATCTGCAAAACTCATGGTTTTTTGGACTTCGGTGAGCCGGGGGAACATGAATATGTGTTTGTTTTTCGAATTTGAGCTCTATCTGCAAAGGGCACTTTTCTTGCTAAAAGCAGTTTTTCCTAACAAATGCAAGATATAACATGGGCTATCTCCGCAAGGAGACATCAGATCTGCAAAACTCATGGTTTTTTGGACTTCGGTGAGCCGGGGGAACATGAATATGTGTTTGTTTTTCGAATTTGAGCTCTATCTGCAAAGGGCACTTTTCTTGCTAAAAGCAGTTTTTCCTAACAAATGCAAGATATAACATGGGCTATCTCCGCAAGGAGACATCAGATCTGCAAAACTCATGGTTTTTTGGACTTCGGTGAGCCGGGGGAACATGAATATGTGTTTGTTTTTCGAATTTGAGCTCTATCTGCAAAGGGCACTTTTCTTGCTAAAAGCAGTTTTTCCTAACAAATGCAAGATATAACATGGGCTATCTCCGCAAGGAGACATCAGATCTGCAAAACTCATGGTTTTTTGGACTTCGGTGAGCCGGGGGAACATGAATATGTGTTTGTTTTTCGAATTTGAGCTCTATCTGCAAAGGGCACTTTTCTTGCTAAAAGCAGTTTTTCCTAACAAATGCAAGATATAACATGGGCTATCTCCGCAAGGAGACATCAGATCTGCAAAACTCATGGTTTTTTGGACTTCGGTGAGCCGGGGGAACATGAATATGTGTTTGTTTTTCGAATTTGAGCTCTATCTGCAAAGGGCACTTTTCTTGCTAAAAGCAGTTTTTCCTAACAAATGCAAGATATAACATGGGCTATCTCCGCAAGGAGACATCAGAACTGCAAAACTCATGGTTTTTTGGTCCGGGGAGGATGGGGAACATGAATATGTGCTTGTTTTTCTTATTTAAGCTCTATCTGCAAAGGGCACTTTTCTTGCTAAAAGCAGTTTTTCCTAACAAATGCAAGATATAACATGGGCTATCTCCGCAAGGAGACATCAGATCTGCAAAACTCATGGTTTTTTGAACTTCGGTGAGCCGGGGGAACATGAATATGTGTTTGTTTTTCGAATTTGAGCTCTATCTGCAAAGGGCACTTTTCTTGCTAAAAGCAGTTTTTCCTAACAAATGCAAGATATAACATGGGCTATCTCCGCAAGGAGACATCAGATCTGCAAAACTCATGGTTTTTTGGACTTCGGTGAGCCGGGGGAACATGAATATGTGTTTGTTTTTCGAATTTGAGCTCTATCTGCAAAGGGCACTTTTCTTGCTAAAAGCAGTTTTTCCTAACAAATGCAAGATATAACATGGGCTATCTCCGCAAGGAGACATCAGATCTGCAAAACTCATGGTTTTTTGGACTTCGGTGAGCCGGGGGAACATGAATATGTGTTTGTTTTTCGAATTTGATCTCTATCTGCAAAGGGCACTTTTCTTGCTAAAAGCAGTTTTTCCTAACAAATGCAAGATATAACATGGGCTATCTCCGCAAGGAGACATCAGAACTGCAAAACTCATGGTTTTTTGGTCTTCGGGGAGGATGGGGAACATGAATATGTGCTTGTTTTTCTTATTTAAGCTCTATCTGCAAAGGGCACTTTTCTTGCTAAAAGCAGTTTTTCCTAACAAATGCAAGATATAACATGGGCTATCTCCGCAAGGAGACATCAGATCTGCAAAACTCATGGTTTTTTGAACTTCGGTGAGCCGGGGGAACATGAATATGTGTTTGTTTTTCGAATTTGAGCTCTATCTGCAAAGGGCACTTTTCTTGCTAAAAGCAGTTTTTCCTAACAAATGCAAGATATAACATGGGCTATCTCCGCAAGGAGACATCAGATCTGCAAAACTCATGGTTTTTTGGACTTCGGTGAGCCGGGGGAACATGAATATGTGTTTGTTTTTCGAATTTGAGCTCTATCTGCAAAGGGCACTTTTCTTGCTAAAAGCAGTTTTTCCTAACAAATGCAAGATATAACATGGGCTATCTCCGCAAGGAGACATCAGATCTGCAAAACTCATGGTTTTTTGGACTTCGGTGAGCCGGGGGAACATGAATATGTGTTTGTTTTTCGAATTTGAGCTCTATCTGCAAAGGGCACTTTTCTTGCTAAAAGCAGTTTTTCCTAACAAATGCAAGATATAACATGGGCTATCTCCGCAAGGAGACATCAGATCTGCAAAACTCATGGTTTTTTGGACTTCGGTGAGCCGGGGGAACATGAATATGTGTTTGTTTTTCGAATTTGATCTCTATCTGCAAAGGGCACTTTTCTTGCTAAAAGCAGTTTTTCCTAACAAATGCAAGATATAACATGGGCTATCTCCGCAAGGAGACATCAGAACTGCAAAACTCA
Organism: Vipera ursinii; assembly: GCF_947247035.1. NCBI lineage: Eukaryota > Metazoa > Chordata > Lepidosauria > Squamata > Viperidae > Vipera > Vipera ursinii. The sequence goes on along the minus strand of NW_028148203.1, from coordinate 40,281 downwards.
TGGTTTTTTGGTCTTCGGGGAGGATGGGGAACATGAATATGTGCTTGTTTTTCTTATTTAAGCTCTATCTGCAAAGGGCACTTTTCTTGCTAAAAGCAGTTTTTCCTAACAAATGCAAGATATAACATGGGCTATCTCCGCAAGGAGACATCAGATCTGCAAAACTCATGGTTTTTTGAACTTCGGTGAGCCGGGGGAACATGAATATGTGTTTGTTTTTCGAATTTGAGCTCTATCTGCAAAGGGCACTTTTCTTGCTAAAAGCAGTTTTTCCTAACAAATGCAAGATATAACATGGGCTATCTCCGCAAGGAGACATCAGATCTGCAAAACTCATGGTTTTTTGGACTTCGGTGAGCCGGGGGAACATGAATATGTGTTTGTTTTTCGAATTTGAGCTCTATCTGCAAAGGGCACTTTTCTTGCTAAAAGCAGTTTTTCCTAACAAATGCAAGATATAACATGGGCTATCTCCGCAAGGAGACATCAGATCTGCAAAACTCATGGTTTTTTGGACTTCGGTGAGCCGGGGGAACATGAATATGTGTTTGTTTTTCGAATTTGATCTCTATCTGCAAAGGGCACTTTTCTTGCTAAAAGCAGTTTTTCCTAACAAATGCAAGATATAACATGGGCTATCTCCGCAAGGAGACATCAGAACTGCAAAACTCATGGTTTTTTGGTCTTCGGGGAGGATGGGGAACATGAATATGTGCTTGTTTTTCTTATTTAAGCTCTATCTGCAAAGGGCACTTTTCTTGCTAAAAGCAGTTTTTCCTAACAAATGCAAGATATAACATGGGCTATCTCCGCAAGGAGACATCAGATCTGCAAAACTCATGGTTTTTTGGACTTCGGTGAGCCGGGGGAACATGAATATGTGTTTGTTTTTCGAATTTGAGCTCTATCTGCAAAGGGCACTTTTCTTGCTAAAAGCAGTTTTTCCTAACAAATGCAAGATATAACATGGGCTATCTCCGCAAGGAGACATCAGATCTGCAAAACTCATGGTTTTTTGGTCTTCGGGGTGGATGGGGAACATGAATATGTGCTTGTTTTTCTTATTTAAGCTCTATCTGCAAAGGGCACTTTTCTTGCTAAAAGCAGTTTTTCCTAACAAATGCAAGATATAACATGGGCTATCTCCGCAAGGAGACATCAGATCTGCAAAACTCATGGTTTTTTGGACTTCGGTGAGCCGGGGGAACATGAATATGTGTTTGTTTTTCGAATTTGAGCTCTATCTGCAAAGGGCAGTTTTATCTGCAAAGGGCACTTTTCTTGCTAAAAGCAGTTTTTCCTAAAAAATGCAAGATATAACATGGGCTATCTCCGCAAGGAGACATCAGATCTGCAAAACTCATGGTGTTTTGGACTTCGGTGAGCCGGGGGAACATGAATATGTGTTTGTTTTTCGAATTTGAGCTCTATCTGCAAAGGGCACTTTTCTTGCTAAAAGCAGTTTTTCCTAACAAATGCAAGATATAACATGGGCTATCTCCGCAAGGAGACATCAGATCTGAAAAACTCATGGTTTTTTGGACTTCGGTGAGCCGGGGGAACATGAATATGTGTTTGTTTTTCGAATTTGAGCTCTATCTGCAAAGGGCACTTTTCTTGCTAAAAGCAGTTTTTCCTAACAAATGCAAGATATAACATGGGCTATCTCCGCAAGGAGACATCAGATCTGCAAAACTCATGGTTTTTTGGACTTCGGTGAGCCGGGGGAACATGAATATGTGTTTGTTTTTCGAATTTGAGCTCTATCTGCAAAGGGCACTTTTCTTGCTAAAAGCAGTTTTTCCTAACAAATGCAAGATATAACATGGGCTATCTCCGCAAGGAGACATCAGATCTGCAAAACTCATGGTTTTTTGGACTTCGGTGAGCCGGGGGAACATGAATATGTGTTTGTTTTTCGAATTTGAGCTCTATCTGCAAAGGGCACTTTTCTTGCTAAAAGCAGTTTTTCCTAACAAATGCAAGATATAACATGGGCTATCTCTGCAAGGAGACATCAGATCTGCAAAACTCATGGTTTTTTGGACTTCGGTGAGCCGGGGGAACATGAATATGTGTTTGTTTTTCGAATTTGACCTCTATCTGCAAAGGGCACTTTTCTTGCTAAAAGCAGTTTTTCCTAACAAATGCAAGATATAACATGGGCTATCTCCGCAAGGAGACATCAGAACTGCAAAACGCATGGTTTTTTGGTCTTCGGGGAGGATGGGGAACATGAATATGTGCTTGTTTTTCTTATTTAAGCTCTATCTGCAAAGGGCACTTTTCTTGCTAAAAGCAGTTTTTCCTAACAAATGCAAGATATAACATGGGCTATCTCCGCAAGGAGACATCAGATCTGCAAAACTCATGGTTTTTTGGTCTTCGGGGAGGATGGGGAACATGAATATGTGTTTGTTTTTCTTATTTAAGCTCTATCTGCAAAGGGCACTTTTCTTGCTAAAAGCAGTTTTTCCTAACAAATGCAAGATATAACATGGGCTATCTCCGCAAGGAGACATCAGATCTGCAAAACTCATGGTTTTTTGAACTTCGGTGAGCCGGGGGAACATGAATATGTGTTTGTTTTTCGAATTTGAGCTCTATCTGCAAAGGGCACTTTTCTTGCTAAAAGCAGTTTTTCCTAACAAATGCAAGATATAACATGGGCTATCTCCGCAAGGAGACATCAGATCTGCAAAACTCATGGTTTTTTGGACTTCGGTGAGCCGGGGGAACATGAATATGTGTTTGTTTTTCGAATTTGAGCTCTATCTGCAAAGGGCACTTTTCTTGCTAAAAGCAGTTTTTCCTAACAAATGCAAGATATAACATGGGCTATCTCCGCAAGGAGACATCAGATCTGCAAAACTCATGGTTTTTTGGACTTCGGTGAGCCGGGGGAACATGAATATGTGTTTGTTTTTCGAATTTGAGCTCTATCTGCAAAGGGCACTTTTCTTGCTAAAAGCAGTTTTTCCTAACAAATGCAAGATATAACATGGGCTATCTCCGCAAGGAGACATCAGATCTGCAAAACTCATGGTTTTTTGGACTTCGGTGAGCCGGGGGAACATGAATATGTGTTTGTTTTTCGAATTTGAGCTCTATCTGCAAAGGGCACTTTTCTTGCTAAAAGCAGTTTTTCCTAACAAATGCAAGATATAACATGGGCTATCTCCGCAAGGAGACATCAGATCTGCAAAACTCATGGTTTTTTGGACTTCGGTGAGCCGGGGGAACATGAATATGTGTTTGTTTTTCGAATTTGAGCTCTATCTGCAAAGGGCACTTTTCTTGCTAAAAGCAGTTTTTCCTAACAAATGCAAGATATAACATGGGCTATCTCCGCAAGGAGACATCAGATCTGCAAAACTCATGGTTTTTTGGACTTCGGTGAGCCGGGGGAACATGAATATGTGTTTGTTTTTCGAATTTGAGCTCTATCTGCAAAGGGCACTTTTCTTGCTAAAAGCAGTTTTTCCTAACAAATGCAAGATATAACATGGGCTATCTCCGCAAGGAGACATCAGATCTGCAAAACTCATGGTTTTTTGGACTTCGGTGAGCCGGGGGAACATGAATATGTGTTTGTTTTTCGAATTTGAGCTCTATCTGCAAAGGGCACTTTTCTTGCTAAAAGCAGTTTTTCCTAACAAATGCAAGATATAACATGGGCTATCTCCGCAAGGAGACATCAGAACTGCAAAACTCATGGTTTTTTGGTCCGGGGAGGATGGGGAACATGAATATGTGCTTGTTTTTCTTATTTAAGCTCTATCTGCAAAGGGCACTTTTCTTGCTAAAAGCAGTTTTTCCTAACAAATGCAAGATATAACATGGGCTATCTCCGCAAGGAGACATCAGATCTGCAAAACTCATGGTTTTTTGAACTTCGGTGAGCCGGGGGAACATGAATATGTGTTTGTTTTTCGAATTTGATCTCTATCTGCAAAGGGCACTTTTCTTGCTAAAAGCAGTTTTTCCTAACAAATGCAAGATATAACATGGGCTATCTCCGCAAGGAGACATCAGAACTGCAAAACTCATGGTTTTTTGGTCTTCGGGGAGGATGGGGAACATGAATATGTGCTTGTTTTTCTTATTTAAGCTCTATCTGCAAAGGGCACTTTTCTTGCTAAAAGCAGTTTTTCCTAACAAATGCAAGATATAACATGGGCTATCTCCGCAAGGAGACATCAGATCTGCAAAACTCATGGTTTTTTGAACTTCGGTGAGCCGGGGGAACATGAATATGTGTTTGTTTTTCGAATTTGAGCTCTATCTGCAAAGGGCACTTTTCTTGCTAAAAGCAGTTTTTCCTAACAAATGCAAGATATAACATGGGCTATCTCCGCAAGGAGACATCAGATCTGCAAAACTCATGGTTTTTTGGACTTCGGTGAGCCGGGGGAACATGAATATGTGTTTGTTTTTCGAATTTGAGCTCTATCTGCAAAGGGCACTTTTCTTGCTAAAAGCAGTTTTTCCTAACAAATGCAAGATATAACATGGGCTATCTCCGCAAGGAGACATCAGATCTGCAAAACTCATGGTTTTTTGGACTTCGGTGAGCCGGGGGAACATGAATATGTGTTTGTTTTTCGAATTTGATCTCTATCTGCAAAGGGCACTTTTCTTGCTAAAAGCAGTTTTTCCTAACAAATGCAAGATATAACATGGGCTATCTCCGCAAGGAGACATCAGAACTGCAAAACTCATGGTTTTTTGGTCTTCGGGGAGGATGGGGAACATGAATATGTGCTTGTTTTTCTTATTTAAGCTCTATCTGCAAAGGGCACTTTTCTTGCTAAAAGCAGTTTTTCCTAACAAATGCAAGATATAACATGGGCTATCTCCGCAAGGAGACATCAGATCTGCAAAACTCATGGTTTTTTGGACTTCGGTGAGCCGGGGGAACATGAATATGTGTTTGTTTTTCGAATTTGAGCTCTATCTGCAAAGGGCACTTTTCTTGCTAAAAGCAGTTTTTCCTAACAAATGCAAGATATAACATGGGCTATCTCCGCAAGGAGACATCAGATCTGCAAAACTCATGGTTTTTTGGTCTTCGGGGTGGATGGGGAACATGAATATGTGCTTGTTTTTCTTATTTAAGCTCTATCTGCAAAGGGCACTTTTCTTGCTAAAAGCAGTTTTTCCTAACAAATGCAAGATATAACATGGGCTATCTCCGCAAGGAGACATCAGATCTGCAAAACTCATGGTTTTTTGGACTTCGGTGAGCCGGGGGAACATGAATATGTGTTTGTTTTTCGAATTTGAGCTCTATCTGCAAAGGGCAGTTTTATCTGCAAAGGGCACTTTTCTTGCTAAAAGCAGTTTTTCCTAAAAAATGCAAGATATAACATGGGCTATCTCCGCAAGGAGACATCAGATCTGCAAAACTCATGGTGTTTTGGACTTCGGTGAGCCGGGGGAACATGAATATGTGTTTGTTTTTCGAATTTGAGCTCTATCTGCAAAGGGCACTTTTCTTGCTAAAAGCAGTTTTTCCTAACAAATGCAAGATATAACATGGGCTATCTCCGCAAGGAGACATCAGATCTGAAAAACTCATGGTTTTTTGGACTTCGGTGAGCCGGGGGAACATGAATATGTGTTTGTTTTTCGAATTTGAGCTCTATCTGCAAAGGGCACTTTTCTTGCTAAAAGCAGTTTTTCCTAACAAATGCAAGATATAACATGGGCTATCTCCGCAAGGAGACATCAGATCTGCAAAACTCATGGTTTTTTGGACTTCGGTGAGCCGGGGGAACATGAATATGTGTTTGTTTTTCGAATTTGAGCTCTATCTGCAAAGGGCACTTTTCTTGCTAAAAGCAGTTTTTCCTAACAAATGCAAGATATAACATGGGCTATCTCCGCAAGGAGACATCAGATCTGCAAAACTCATGGTTTTTTGGACTTCGGTGAGCCGGGGGAACATGAATATGTGTTTGTTTTTCGAATTTGAGCTCTATCTGCAAAGGGCACTTTTCTTGCTAAAAGCAGTTTTTCCTAACAAATGCAAGATATAACATGGGCTATCTCTGCAAGGAGACATCAGATCTGCAAAACTCATGGTTTTTTGGACTTCGGTGAGCCGGGGGAACATGAATATGTGTTTGTTTTTCGAATTTGACCTCTATCTGCAAAGGGCACTTTTCTTGCTAAAAGCAGTTTTTCCTAACAAATGCAAGATATAACATGGGCTATCTCCGCAAGGAGACATCAGAACTGCAAAACGCATGGTTTTTTGGTCTTCGGGGAGGATGGGGAACATGAATATGTGTTTGTTTTTCTTATTTAAGCTCTATCTGCAAAGGGCACTTTTCTTGCTAAAAGCAGTTTTTCCTAACAAATGCAAGATATAACATGGGCTATCTCCGCAAGGAGACATCAGATCTGCAAAACTCATGGTTTTTTGGTCTTCGGGGAGGATGGGGAACATGAATATGTGTTTGTTTTTCTTATTTAAGCTCTATCTGCAAAGGGCACTTTTCTTGCTAAAAGCAGTTTTTCCTAACAAATGCAAGATATAACATGGGCTATCTCCGCAAGGAGACATCAGATCTGCAAAACTCATGGTTTTTTGAACTTCGGTGAGCCGGGGGAACATGAATATGTGTTTGTTTTTCGAATTTGAGCTCTATCTGCAAAGGGCACTTTTCTTGCTAAAAGCAGTTTTTCCTAACAAATGCAAGATATAACATGGGCTATCTCCGCAAGGAGACATCAGATCTGCAAAACTCATGGTTTTTTGGACTTCGGTGAGCCGGGGGAACATGAATATGTGTTTGTTTTTCGAATTTGAGCTCTATCTGCAAAGGGCACTTTTCTTGCTAAAAGCAGTTTTTCCTAACAAATGCAAGATATAACATGGGCTATCTCCGCAAGGAGACATCAGATCTGCAAAACTCATGGTTTTTTGGACTTCGGTGAGCCGGGGGAACATGAATATGTGTTTGTTTTTCGAATTTGAGCTCTATCTGCAAAGGGCACTTTTCTTGCTAAAAGCAGTTTTTCCTAACAAATGCAAGATATAACATGGGCTATCTCCGCAAGGAGACATCAGATCTGCAAAACTCATGGTTTTTTGGACTTCGGTGAGCCGGGGGAACATGAATATGTGTTTGTTTTTCGAATTTGAGCTCTATCTGCAAAGGGCACTTTTCTTGCTAAAAGCAGTTTTTCCTAACAAATGCAAGATATAACATGGGCTATCTCCGCAAGGAGACATCAGATCTGCAAAACTCATGGTTTTTTGGACTTCGGTGAGCCGGGGGAACATGAATATGTGTTTGTTTTTCGAATTTGAGCTCTATCTGCAAAGGGCACTTTTCTTGCTAAAAGCAGTTTTTCCTAACAAATGCAAGATATAACATGGGCTATCTCCGCAAGGAGACATCAGATCTGCAAAACTCATGGTTTTTTGGACTTCGGTGAGCCGGGGGAACATGAATATGTGTTTGTTTTTCGAATTTGAGCTCTATCTGCAAAGGGCACTTTTCTTGCTAAAAGCAGTTTTTCCTAACAAATGCAAGATATAACATGGGCTATCTCCGCAAGGAGACATCAGATCTGCAAAACTCATGGTTTTTTGGACTTCGGTGAGCCGGGGGAACATGAATATGTGTTTGTTTTTCGAATTTGAGCTCTATCTGCAAAGGGCACTTTTCTTGCTAAAAGCAGTTTTTCCTAACAAATGCAAGATATAACATGGGCTATCTCCGCAAGGAGACATCAGAACTGCAAAACTCATGGTTTTTTGGTCCGGGGAGGATGGGGAACATGAATATGTGCTTGTTTTTCTTATTTAAGCTCTATCTGCAAAGGGCACTTTTCTTGCTAAAAGCAGTTTTTCCTAACAAATGCAAGATATAACATGGGCTATCTCCGCAAGGAGACATCAGATCTGCAAAACTCATGGTTTTTTGGACTTCGGTGAGCCGGGGGAACATGAATATGTGTTTGTTTTTCGAATTTGAGCTCTATCTGCAAAGGGCACTTTTCTTGCTAAAAGCAGTTTTTCCTAACAAATGCAAGATATAACATGGGCTATCTCCGCAAGGAGACATCAGATCTGCAAAACTCATGGTTTTTTGGACTTCGGTGAGCCGGGGGAACATGAATATGTGTTTGTTTTTCGAATTTGAGCTCTATCTGCAAAGGGCACTTTTCTTGCTAAAAGCAGTTTTTCCTAACAAATGCAAGATATAACATGGGCTATCTCCGCAAGGAGACATCAGATCTGCAAAACTCATGGTTTTTTGGACTTCGGTGAGCCGGGGGAACATGAATATGTGTTTGTTTTTCGAATTTGAGCTCTATCTGCAAAGGGCACTTTTCTTGCTAAAAGCAGTTTTTCCTAACAAATGCAAGATATAACATGGGCTATCTCCGCAAGGAGACATCAGATCTGCAAAACTCATGGTTTTTTGGACTTCGGTGAGCCGGGGGAACATGAATATGTGTTTGTTTTTCGAATTTGAGCTCTATCTGCAAAGGGCACTTTTCTTGCTAAAAGCAGTTTTTCCTAACAAATGCAAGATATAACATGGGCTATCTCCGCAAGGAGACATCAGATCTGCAAAACTCATGGTTTTTTGGACTTCGGTGAGCCGGGGGAACATGAATATGTGTTTGTTTTTCGAATTTGAGCTCTATCTGCAAAGGGCACTTTTCTTGCTAAAAGCAGTTTTTCCTAACAAATGCAAGATATAACATGGGCTATCTCCGCAAGGAGACATCAGATCTGCAAAACTCATGGTTTTTTGGACTTCGGTGAGCCGGGGGAACATGAATATGTGTTTGTTTTTCGAATTTGAGCTCTATCTGCAAAGGGCACTTTTCTTGCTAAAAGCAGTTTTTCCTAACAAATGCAAGATATAACATGGGCTATCTCCGCAAGGAGACATCAGATCTGCAAAACTCATGGTTTTTTGGACTTCGGTGAGCCGGGGGAACATGAATATGTGTTTGTTTTTCGAATTTGAGCTCTATCTGCAAAGGGCACTTTTCTTGCTAAAAGCAGTTTTTCCTAACAAATGCAAGATATAACATGGGCTATCTCCGCAAGGAGACATCAGATCTGCAAAACTCATGGTTTTTTGGTCTTCGGGGTAGATGGGGAACATGAATATGTGCTTGTTTTTCTTATTTAAGCTCTATCTGCAAAGGGCACTTTTCTTGCTAAAAGCAGTTTTTCCTAACAAATGCAAGATATAACATGGGCTATCTCCGCAAGGAGACATCAGATCTGCAAAACTCATGGTTTTTTGGACTTCGGTGAGCCGGGGGAACATGAATATGTGTTTGTTTTTCGAATTTGAGCTCTATCTGCAAAGGGCACTTTTATCTGCAAAGGGCACTTTTCTTGCTAAAAGCAGTTTTTCCTAACAAATGCAAGATATAACATGGGCTATCTCCGCAAGGAGACATCAGATCTGCAAAACTCATGGTTTTTTGGACTTCGGTGAGCCGGGGGAACATGAATATGTGTTTGTTTTTCGAATTTGAGCTCTATCTGCAAAGGGCACTTTTCTTGCTAAAAGCAGTTTTTCCTAACAAATGCAAGATATAACATGGGCTATCTCCGCAAGGAGACATCAGATCTGCAAAACTCATGGTTTTTTGGACTTCGGTGAGCCGGGGGAACATGAATATGTGTTTGTTTTTCGAATTTGAGCTCTATCTGCAAAGGGCACTTTTCTTGCTAAAAGCAGTTTTTCCTAACAAATGCAAGATATAACATGGGCTATCTCCGCAAGGAGACATCAGATCTGCAAAACTCATGGTTTTTTGGACTTCGGTGAGCCGGGGGAACATGAATATGTGTTTGTTTTTCGAATTTGAGCTCTATCTGCAAAGGGCACTTTTCTTGCTAAAAGCAGTTTTTCCTAACAAATGCAAGATATAACATGGGCTATCTCCGCAAGGAGACATCAGATCTGCAAAACTCATGGTTTTTTGGACTTCGGTGAGCCGGGGGAACATGAATATGTGTTTGTTTTTCGAATTTGAGCTCTATCTGCAAAGGGCACTTTTCTTGCTAAAAGCAGTTTTTCCTAACAAATGCAAGATATAACATGGGCTATCTCCGCAAGGAGACATCAGAACTGCAAAACTCATGGTTTTTTGGTCCGGGGAGGATGGGGAACATGAATATGTGCTTGTTTTTCTTATTTAAGCTCTATCTGCAAAGGGCACTTTTCTTGCTAAAAGCAGTTTTTCCTAACAAATGCAAGATATAACATGGGCTATCTCCGCAAGGAGACATCAGATCTGCAAAACTCATGGTTTTTTGGACTTCGGTGAGCCGGGGGAACATGAATATGTGTTTGTTTTTCGAATTTGAGCTCTATCTGCAAAGGGCACTTTTCTTGCTAAAAGCAGTTTTTCCTAACAAATGCAAGATATAACATGGGCTATCTCCGCAAGGAGACATCAGATCTGCAAAACTCATGGTTTTTTGGACTTCGGTGAGCCGGGGGAACATGAATATGTGTTTGTTTTTCGAATTTGAGCTCTATCTGCAAAGGGCACTTTTCTTGCTAAAAGCAGTTTTTCCTAACAAATGCAAGATATAACATGGGCTATCTCCGCAAGGAGACATCAGATCTGCAAAACTCATGGTTTTTTGGACTTCGGTGAGCCGGGGGAACATGAATATGTGTTTGTTTTTCGAATTTGAGCTCTATCTGCAAAGGGCACTTTTCTTGCTAAAAGCAGTTTTTCCTAACAAATGCAAGATATAACATGGGCTATCTCCGCAAGGAGACATCAGATCTGCAAAACTCATGGTTTTTTGGACTTCGGTGAGCCGGGGGAACATGAATATGTGTTTGTTTTTCGAATTTGAGCTCTATCTGCAAAGGGCACTTTTCTTGCTAAAAGCAGTTTTTCCTAACAAATGCAAGATATAACATGGGCTATCTCCGCAAGGAGACATCAGATCTGCAAAACTCATGGTTTTTTGGACTTCGGTGAGCCGGGGGAACATGAATATGTGTTTGTTTTTCGAATTTGAGCTCTATCTGCAAAGGGCACTTTTCTTGCTAAAAGCAGTTTTTCCTAACAAATGCAAGATATAACATGGGCTATCTCCGCAAGGAGACATCAGATCTGCAAAACTCATGGTTTTTTGGACTTCGGTGAGCCGGGGGAACATGAATATGTGTTTGTTTTTCGAATTTGAGCTCTATCTGCAAAGGGCACTTTTCTTGCTAAAAGCAGTTTTTCCTAACAAATGCAAGATATAACATGGGCTATCTCCGCAAGGAGACATCAGATCTGCAAAACTCATGGTTTTTTGGACTTCGGTGAGCCGGGGGAACATGAATATGTGTTTGTTTTTCGAATTTGAGCTCTATCTGCAAAGGGCACTTTTCTTGCTAAAAGCAGTTTTTCCTAACAAATGCAAGATATAACATGGGCTATCTCCGCAAGGAGACATCAGATCTGCAAAACTCATGGTTTTTTGGTCTTCGGGGTAGATGGGGAACATGAATATGTGCTTGTTTTTCTTATTTAAGCTCTATCTGCAAAGGGCACTTTTCTTGCTAAAAGCAGTTTTTCCTAACAAATGCAAGATATAACATGGGCTATCTCCGCAAGGAGACATCAGATCTGCAAAACTCATGGTTTTTTGGACTTCGGTGAGCCGGGGGAACATGAATATGTGTTTGTTTTTCGAATTTGAGCTCTATCTGCAAAGGGCACTTTTCTTGCTAAAAGCAGTTTTTCCTAACAAATGCAAGATATAACATGGGCTATCTCCGCAAGGAGACATCAGATCTGCAAAACTCATGGTTTTTTGGACTTCGGTGAGCCGGGGGAACATGAATATGTGTTTGTTTTTCGAATTTGAGCTCTATCTGCAAAGGGCACTTTTCTTGCTAAAAGCAGTTTTTCCTAACAAATGCAAGATATAACATGGGCTATCTCCGCAAGGAGACATCAGAACTGCAAAACTCATGGTTTTTTGGTCTTCGGGGAGGATGGGGAACATGAATATGTGTTTGTTTTTCGAATTTGAGCTCTATCTGCAAAGGGCACTTTTCTTGCTAAAAGCAGTTTTTCCTAACAAATGCAAGATATAACATGGGCTATCTCCGCAAGGAGACATCAGATCTGCAAAACTCATGGTTTTTTGGTCTTCGGGGAGGATGGGGAACCTGAATATGTGTTTGTTTTTCGAATTTGAGCTCTATCTGCAAAGGGCACTTTTCTTGCTAAAAGCAGTTTTTCCTAACAAATGCAAGATATAACATGGGCTATCTCCGCAAGGAGACATCAGATCTGCAAAACTCATGGTTTTTTGGACTTCGGTGAGCCTGGGGAACATGAATATGTGTTTGTTTTTCGAATTTGAGCTCTATCTGCAAAGGGCACTTTTATCTGCAAAGGGCACTTTTCTTGCCAAAAGCAGTTTTTCCTAACAAATGCAAGATATAACATGGGCTATCTCCGCAAGGAGACATCAGATCTGCAAAACTCATGGTTTTTTGGACTTCGGTGAGCCGGGGGAACATGAATATGTGTTTGTTTTTCGAATTTGAGCTCTATCTGCAAAGGGCACTTTTCTTGCTAAAAGCAGTTTTTCCTAACAAATGCAAGATATAACATGGGCTATCTCTGCAAGGAGACATCAGATCTGCAAAACTCATGGTTTTTTGGACTTCGGTGAGCCGGGGGAACATGAATATGTGTTTGTTTTTCGAATTTGAGCTCTATCTGCAAAGGGCACTTTTCTTGCTAAAAGCAGTTTTTCCTAACAAATGCAAGATATAACATGGGCTATCTCCGCAAGGAGACATCAGATCTGCAAAACTCATGGTTTTTTGGTCTTCGGGGAGGATGGGGAACCTGAATATGTGTTTGTTTTTCGAATTTGAGCTCTATCTGCAAAGGGCACTTTTCTTGCTAAAAGCAGTTTTTCCTAACAAATGCAAGATATAACATGGGCTATCTCCGCAAGGAGACATCAGATCTGCAAAACTCATGGTTTTTTGGACTTCGGTGAGCCGGGGGAACATGAATATGTGTTTGTTTTTCGAAGTTGAGCTCTATCTGCAAAGGGCACTTTTCTTGCTAAAAGCAGTTTTTCCTAACAAATGCAAGATATAACATGGGCTATCTCCGCAAGGAGACATCAGATCTGCAAAACTCATGGTTTTTTGGACTTCGGTGAGCCGGGGGAACATGAATATGTGTTTGTTTTTCGAATTTGAGCTCTATCTGCAAAGGGCACTTTTCTTGCTAAAAGCAGTTTTTCCTAACAAATGCAAGATATAACATGGGCTATCTCCACAAGGAGACATCAGATCTGCAAAACTCATGGTTTTTTGGACTTCGGTGAGCCGGGGGAACATGAATATGTGTTTGTTTTTCGAATTTGAGCTCTATCTGCAAAGGGCACTTTTCTTGCTAAAAGCAGTTTTTCCTAACAAATGCAAGATATAACATGGGCTATCTCCGCAAGGAGACATCAGATCTGCAAATCTCATGGTTTTTTGGACTTCGGTGAGCCGGGGGAACATGAATATGTGTTTGTTTTTCGAATTTGAGCTCTATCTGCAAAGGGCACTTTTCTTGCTAAAAGCAGTTTTTCCTTACAAATGCAAGATATAACATGGGCTATCTCCGCAAGGAGACATCAGATCTGCAAAACTCATGGTTTTTTGGACTTCGGTGAGCCAGGGGAACATGAATATGTGTTTGTTTTTCGAATTTGAGCTCTATCTGCAAAGGGCACTTTTCTTGCTAAAAGCAGTTTTTCCTAACAAATGCAAGATATAACATGGGCTATCTCCGCAAGGAGACATCAGATCTGCAAAACTCATGGTTTTTTGGACTTCGGTGAGCCGGGGGAACATGAATATGTGTTTGTTTTTCGAATTTGATCTCTATCTGCAAAGGGCACTTTTCTTGCTAAAAGCAGTTTTTCCTAACAAATGCAAGATATAACATGGGCTATCTCCGCAAGGAGACATCAGATCTGCAAAACTCATGGTTTTTTGGTCTTCGGGGTGGATGGGGAACATGAATATGTGCTTGTTTTTCTTATTTAAGCTCTATCTGCAAAGGGCACTTTTCTTGCTAAAAGCAGTTTTTCCTAACAAATGCAAGATATAACATGGGCTATCTCCGCAAGGAGACATCAGATCTGCAAAACTCATGGTTTTTTGGACTTCGGTGAGCCGGGGGAACATGAATATGTGTTTGTTTTTCGAATTTGAGCTCTATCTGCAAAGGGCACTTTTATCTGCAAAGGGCACTTTTCTTGCTAAAAGCAGTTTTTCCTAACAAATGCAAGATATAACATGGGCTATCTCCGCAAGGAGACATCAGATCTGCAAAACTCATGGTTTTTTGGACTTCGGTGAGCCGGGGGAACATGAATATGTGTTTGTTTTTCGAATTTGAGCTCTATCTGCAAAGGGCACTTTTCTTGCTAAAAGCAGTTTTTCCTAACAAATGCAAGATATAACATGGGCTATCTCCGCAAGGAGACATCAGATCTGCAAAACTCATGGTTTTTTGGACTTCGGTGAGCCGGGGGAACATGAATATGTGTTTGTTTTTCGAATTTGAGCTCTATCTGCAAAGGGCACTTTTCTTGCTAAAAGCAGTTTTTCCTAACAAATGCAAGATATAACATGGGCTATCTCCGCAAGGAGACATCAGATCTGCAAAACTCATGGTTTTTTGGTCTTCGGGGAGGATGGGGAACATGAATATGTGCTTGTTTTTCTTATTTAAGCTCTATCTGCAAAGGGCACTTTTCTTGCTAAAAGCAGTTTTTCCTAACAAATGCAAGATATAACATGGGCTATCTCCGCAAGGAGACATCAGATCTGCAAAACTCATGGTTTTTTGGACTTCGGTGAGCCGGGGGAACATGAATATGTGTTTGTTTTTCGAATTTGAGCTCTATCTGCAAAGGGCACTTTTCTTGCTAAAAGCAGTTTTTCCTAACAAATGCAAGATATAACATGGGCTATCTCCGCAAGGAGACATCAGAACTGCAAAACGCATGGTTTTTTGGTCTTCGGGGAGGATGGGGAACATGAATATGTGCTTGTTTTTCGAATTTGAGCTCTATCTGCAAAGGGCACTTTTCTTGCTAAAAGCAGTTTTTCCTAACAAATGCAAGATATAACATGGGCTATCTCCGCAAGGAGACATCAGATCTGCAAAACTCATGGTTCTTTGGACTTCGGTGAGCCGGGGGAACATGAATATGTGTTTGTTTTTCGAATTTGAGCTCTATCTGCAAAGGGCACTTTTCTTGCTAAAAGCAGTTTTTCCTAACAAATGCAAGATATAACATGGGCTATCTCCGCAAGGAGACATCAGATCTGCAAAACTCATGGTTTTTTGGACTTCGGTGAGCCGGGGGAACATGAATATGTGTTTGTTTTTCGAATTTGAGCTCTATCTGCAAAGGGCACTTTTCTTGCTAAAAGCAGTTTTTCCTAACAAATGCAAGATATAACATGGGCTATCTCTGCAAGGAGACATCAGATCTGCAAAACTCATGGTTTTTTGGACTTCGGTGAGCCGGGGGAACATGAATATGTGTTTGTTTTTCGAATTTGAGCTCTATCTGCAAAGGGCACTTTTCTTGCTAAAAGCAGTTTTTCCTAACAAATGCAAGATATAACATGGGCTATCTCCGCAAGGAGACATCAGATTTGCAAAACCATGGTTTTTTGGACTTCGGTGAGCCGGCGGAACATGAATATGTGTTTGTTTTTCGAATTTGAGCTCTATCTGCAAAGGGCACTTTTCTTGCTAAAAGCAGTTTTTCCTAACAAATGCAAGATATAACATGGGCTATCTCCGCAAGGAGACATCAGATCTGCAAAACTCATGGTTTTTTGGACTTCGGTGAGCCGGGGGAACATGAATATGTGTTTGTTTTTCGAATTTGAGCTCTATCTGCAAAGGGCACTTTTCTTGCTAAAAGCAGTTTTTCCTAACAAATGCAAGATATAACATGGGCTATCTCCGCAAGGAGACATCAGATCTGCAAAACTCATGGTTTTTTGGACTTCGGTGAGCCGGGGGAACATGAATATGTGTTTGTTTTTCGAATTTGAGCTCTATCTGCAAAGGGCACTTTTCTTGCTAAAAGCAGTTTTTCCTAACAAATGCAAGATATAACATGGGCTATCTCCGCAAGGAGACATCAGATCTGCAAAACTCATGGTTTTTTGGACTTCGGTGAGCCGGGGGAACATGAATATGTGTTTGTTTTTCGAATTTGAGCTCTATCTGCAAAGGGCACTTTTCTTGCTAAAAGCAGTTTTTCCTAACAAATGCAAGATATAACATGGGCTATCTCCGCAAGGAGACATCAGATCTGCAAAACTCATGGTTTTTTGGACTTCGGTGAGCCGGGGGAACATGAATATGTGTTTGTTTTTCGAATTTGAGCTCTATCTGCAAAGGGCACTTTTCTTGCTAAAAGCAGTTTTTCCTTACAAATGCAAGATATAACATGGGCTATCTCCGCAAGGAGACATCAGATCTGCAAAACTCATGGTTTTTTGGACTTCGGTGAGCCAGGGGAACATGAATATGTGTTTGTTTTTCGAATTTGAGCTCTATCTGCAAAGGGCACTTTTCTTGCTAAAAGCAGTTTTTCCTAACAAATGCAAGATATAACATGGGCTATCTCCGCAAGGAGACATCAGATCTGCAAAACTCATGGTTTTTTGGACTTCGGTGAGCCGGGGGAACATGAATATGTGTTTGTTTTTCGAATTTGATCTCTATCTGCAAAGGGCACTTTTCTTGCTAAAAGCAGTTTTTCCTAACAAATGCAAGATATAACATGGGCTATCTCCGCAAGGAGACATCAGAACTGCAAAACTCATGGTTTTTTGGTCTTCGGGGAGGATGGGGAACATGAATATGTGCTTGTTTTTCTTATTTAAGCTCTATCTGCAAAGGGCACTTTTCTTGGTAAAAGCAGTTTTTCCTAACAAATGCAAGATATAACATGGGCTATCTCCGCAAGGAGACATCAGATCTGCAAAACTCATGGTTTTTTGGACTTCGGTGAGCCGGGGGAACATGAATATGTGTTTGTTTTTCGAATGTGAGCTCTATCTGCAAAGGGCACTTTTCTTGCTAAAAGCAGTTTTTCCTAACAAATGCAAGATATAACATGGGCTATCTCCGCAAGGAGACATCAGATCTGCAAAACTCATGGTTTTTTGGTCTTCGGGGTGGATGGGGAACATGAATATGTGCTTGTTTTTCTTATTTAAGCTCTATCTGCAAAGGGCACTTTTCTTGCTAAAAGCAGTTTTTCCTAACAAATGCAAGATATAACATGGGCTATCTCCGCAAGGAGACATCAGATCTGCAAAACTCATGGTTTTTTGGACTTCGGTGAGCCGGGGGAACATGAATATGTGTTTGTTTTTCGAATTTGAGCTCTATCTGCAAAGGGCACTTTTATCTGCAAAGGGCACTTTTCTTGCTAAAAGCAGTTTTTCCTAACAAATGCAAGATATAACATGGGCTATCTCCGCAAGGAGACATCAGATCTGCAAAACTCATGGTTTTTTGGACTTCGGTGAGCCGGGGGAACATGAATATGTGTTTGTTTTTCGAATTTGAGCTCTATCTGCAAAGGGCACTTTTCTTGCTAAAAGCAGTTTTTCCTAACAAATGCAAGATATAACATGGGCTATCTCCGCAAGGAGACATCAGATCTGCAAAACTCATGGTTTTTTGGACTTCGGTGAGCCGGGGGAACATGAATATGTGTTTGTTTTTCGAATGTGAGCTCTATCTGCAAAGGGCACTTTTCTTGCTAAAAGCAGTTTTTCCTAACAAATGCAAGATATAACATGGGCTATCTCCGCAAGGAGACATCAGATCTGCAAAACTCATGGTTTTTTGGTCTTCGGGGAGGATGGGGAACATGAATATGTGCTTGTTTTTCTTATTTAAGCTCTATCTGCAAAGGGCACTTTTCTTGCTAAAAGCAGTTTTTCCTAACAAATGCAAGATATAACATGGGCTATCTCCGCAAGGAGACATCAGATCTGCAAAACTCATGGTTTTTTGGACTTCGGTGAGCCGGGGGAACATGAATATGTGTTTGTTTTTCGAATTTGAGCTCTATCTGCAAAGGGCACTTTTCTTGCTAAAAGCAGTTTTTCCTAACAAATGCAAGATATAACATGGGCTATCTCCGCAAGGAGACATCAGAACTGCAAAACGCATGGTTTTTTGGTCTTCGGGGAGGATGGGGAACATGAATATGTGCTTGTTTTTCGAATTTGAGCTCTATCTGCAAAGGGCACTTTTCTTGCTAAAAGCAGTTTTTCCTAACAAATGCAAGATATAACATGGGCTATCTCCGCAAGGAGACATCAGATCTGCAAAACTCATGGTTTTTTGGACTTCGGTGAGCCGGGGGAACATGAATATGTGTTTGTTTTTCGAATTTGAGCTCTATCTGCAAAGGGCACTTTTCTTGCTAAAAGCAGTTTTTCCTAACAAATGCAAGATATAACATGGGCTATCTCCGCAAGGAGACATCAGATCTGCAAAACTCATGGTTTTTTGGACTTCGGTGAGCCGGGGGAACATGAATATGTGTTTGTTTTTCGAATTTGAGCTCTATCTGCAAAGGGCACTTTTCTTGCTAAAAGCAGTTTTTCCTAACAAATGCAAGATATAACATGGGCTATCTCCGCAAGGAGACATCAGATCTGCAAAACTCATGGTTTTTTGGACTTCGGTGAGCCGGGGGAACATGAATATTTGTTTGTTTTTCGAATTTGAGCTCTATCTGCAAAGGGCACTTTTCTTGCTAAAAGCAGTTTTTCCTAACAAATGCAAGATATAACATGGGCTATCTCCGCAAGGAGACATCAGATCTGCAAAACTCATGGTTTTTTGGACTTCGGTGAGCCGGGGGAACATGAATATGTGTTTGTTTTTCGAATTTGAGCTCTATCTGCAAAGGGCACTTTTCTTGCTAAAAGCAGTTTTTCCTAACAAATGCAAGATATAACATGGGCTATCTCCGCAAGGAGACATCAGATCTGCAAAACTCATGGTTTTTTGGACTTCGGTGAGCCGGGGGAACATGAATATGTGTTTGTTTTTCGAATTTGATTTCTATCTGCAAAGGGCACTTTTCTTGCTAAAAGCAGTTTTTCCTAACAAATGCAAGATATAACATGGGCTATCTCCGCAAGGAGACATCAGATCTGCAAAACTCATGGTTTTTTGGACTTCGGTGAGCCGGGGGAACATGAATATGTGTTTGTTTTTCGAATTTGAGCTCTATCTGCAAAGGGCACTTTTCTTGCTAAAAGAAGTTTTTCCTAACAAATGCAAGATATAACATGGGCTATCTCCGCAAGGAGACATCAGATCTGCAAAACTCATGGTTTTTTGGACTTCGGTGAGCCGGGGGAACATGAATATGTGTTTGTTTTTCGAATTTGAGCTCTATCTGCAAAGGGCACTTTTCTTGCTAAAAGCAGTTTTTCCTAACAAATGCAAGATATAACATGGGCTATCTCCGCAAGGAGACATCAGAACTGCAAAACTCATGGTTTTTTGGTCTTCGGGGAGGATGGGGAACATGAATATGTGTTTGTTTTTCGAATTTGAGCTCTATCTGCAAAGGGCACTTTTCTTGCTAAAAGCAGTTTTTCCTAACAAATGCAAGATATAACATGGGCTATCTCCGCAAGGAGACATCAGATCTGCAAAACTCATGGTTTTTTGGTCTTCGGGGAGGATGGGGAACCTGGATATGTGTTTGTTTTTCGAATTTGAGCTCTATCTGCAAAGGGCACTTTTCTTGCTAAAAGCAGTTTTTCCTAACAAATGCAAGATATAACATGGGCTATCTCCGCAAGGAGACATCAGATCTGCAAAACTCATGGTTTTTTGGACTTCGGTGAGCCGGGGGAACATGAATATGTGTTTGTTTTTCGAATTTGAGCTCTATCTGCAAAGGGCACTTTTATCTGCAAAGGGCACTTTTCTTGCTAAAAGCAGTTTTTCCTAACAAATGCAAGATATAACATGGGCTATCTCCGCAAGGAGACATCAGATCTGCAAAACTCATGGTTTTTTGGACTTCGGTGAGCCGGGGGAACATGAATATGTGTTTGTTTTTCGAATTTGAGCTCTATCTGCAAAGGGCACTTTTCTTGCTAAAAGCAGTTTTTCCTAACAAATGCAAGATATAACATGGGCTATCTCCGCAAGGAGACATCAGATTTGCAAAACCATGGTTTTTTGGACTTCGGTGAGCCGGCGGAACATGAATATGTGTTTGTTTTTCGAATTTGAGCTCTATCTGCAAAGGGCACTTTTCTTGCTAAAAGCAGTTTTTCCTAACAAATGCAAGATATAACATGGGCTATCTCCGCAAGGAGACATCAGATCTGCAAAACTCATGGTTTTTTGGACTTCGGTGAGCCGGGGGAACATGAATATGTGTTTGTTTTTCGAATTTGAGCTCTATCTGCAAAGGGCACTTTTCTTGCTAAAAGCAGTTTTTCCTAACAAATGCAAGATATAACATGGGCTATCTCCGCAAGGAGACATCAGATCTGCAAAACTCATGGTTTTTTGGACTTCGGTGAGCCGGGGGAACATGAATATGTGTTTGTTTTTCGAATTTGAGCTCTATCTGCAAAGGGCACTTTTCTTGCTAAAAGCAGTTTTTCCTAACAAATGCAAGATATAACATGGGCTATCTCCGCAAGGAGACATCAGATCTGCAAAACTCATGGTTTTTTGGACTTCGGTGAGCCGGGGGAACATGAATATGTGTTTGTTTTTCGAATTTGAGCTCTATCTGCAAAGGGCACTTTTCTTGCTAAAAGCAGTTTTTCCTAACAAATGCAAGATATAACATGGGCTATCTCCGCAAGGAGACATCAGATCTGCAAAACTCATGGTTCTTTGGACTTCGGTGAGCCGGGGGAACATGAATATGTGTTTGTTTTTCGAATTTGAGCTCTATCTGCAAAGGGCACTTTTCTTGCTAAAAGCAGTTTTTCCTAACAAATGCAAGATATAACATGGGCTATCTCCGCAAGGAGACATCAGATCTGCAAAACTCATGGTTTTTTGGACTTCGGTGAGCCGGGGGAACATGAATATGTGTTTGTTTTTCGAATTTGAGCTCTATCTGCAAAGGGCACTTTTCTTGCTAAAAGCAGTTTTTCCTAACAAATGCAAGATATAACATGGGCTATCTCCGCAAGGAGACATCAGATCTGCAAAACTCATGGTTTTTTGGACTTCGGTGAGCCGGGGGAACATGAATATGTGTTTGTTTTTCGAATTTGATTTCTATCTGCAAAGGGCACTTTTCTTGCTAAAAGCAGTTTTTCCTAACAAATGCAAGATATAACATGGGCTATCTCCGCAAGGAGACATCAGATCTGCAAAACTCATGGTTTTTTGGACTTCGGTGAGCCGGGGGAACATGAATATGTGTTTGTTTTTCGAATTTGAGCTCTATCTGCAAAGGGCACTTTTCTTGCTAAAAGAAGTTTTTCCTAACAAATGCAAGATATAACATGGGCTATCTCCGCAAGGAGACATCAGATCTGCAAAACTCATGGTTTTTTGGACTTCGGTGAGCCGGGGGAACATGAATATGTGTTTGTTTTTCGAATTTGAGCTCTATCTGCAAAGGGCACTTTTCTTGCTAAAAGCAGTTTTTCCTAACAAATGCAAGATATAACATGGGCTATCTCCGCAAGGAGACATCAGAACTGCAAAACTCATGGTTTTTTGGTCTTCGGGGAGGATGGGGAACATGAATATGTGTTTGTTTTTCGAATTTGAGCTCTATCTGCAAAGGGCACTTTTCTTGCTAAAAGCAGTTTTTCCTAACAAATGCAAGATATAACATGGGCTATCTCCGCAAGGAGACATCAGATCTGCAAAACTCATGGTTTTTTGGTCTTCGGGGAGGATGGGGAACCTGGATATGTGTTTGTTTTTCGAATTTGAGCTCTATCTGCAAAGGGCACTTTTCTTGCTAAAAGCAGTTTTTCCTAACAAATGCAAGATATAACATGGGCTATCTCCGCAAGGAGACATCAGATCTGCAAAACTCATGGTTTTTTGGACTTCGGTGAGCCGGGGGAACATGAATATGTGTTTGTTTTTCGAATTTGAGCTCTATCTGCAAAGGGCACTTTTATCTGCAAAGGGCACTTTTCTTGCTAAAA
Organism: Vipera ursinii; assembly: GCF_947247035.1. Lineage (NCBI taxonomy): Eukaryota > Metazoa > Chordata > Lepidosauria > Squamata > Viperidae > Vipera > Vipera ursinii. The sequence continues at coordinate 18,034 of NW_028148203.1, read as the reverse complement.
GCAGTTTTTCCTAACAAATGCAAGATATAACATGGGCTATCTCCGCAAGGAGACATCAGATCTGCAAAACTCATGGTTTTTTGGACTTCGGTGAGCCGGGGGAACATGAATATGTGTTTGTTTTTCGAATTTGAGCTCTATCTGCAAAGGGCACTTTTCTTGCTAAAAGCAGTTTTTCCTAACAAATGCAAGATATAACATGGGCTATCTCCGCAAGGAGACATCAGATTTGCAAAACCATGGTTTTTTGGACTTCGGTGAGCCGGCGGAACATGAATATGTGTTTGTTTTTCGAATTTGAGCTCTATCTGCAAAGGGCACTTTTCTTGCTAAAAGCAGTTTTTCCTAACAAATGCAAGATATAACATGGGCTATCTCCGCAAGGAGACATCAGATCTGCAAAACTCATGGTTTTTTGGACTTCGGTGAGCCGGGGGAACATGAATATGTGTTTGTTTTTCGAATTTGAGCTCTATCTGCAAAGGGCACTTTTCTTGCTAAAAGCAGTTTTTCCTAACAAATGCAAGATATAACATGGGCTATCTCCGCAAGGAGACATCAGATCTGCAAAACTCATGGTTTTTTGGACTTCGGTGAGCCGGGGGAACATGAATATGTGTTTGTTTTTCGAATTTGAGCTCTATCTGCAAAGGGCACTTTTCTTGCTAAAAGCAGTTTTTCCTAACAAATGCAAGATATAACATGGGCTATCTCCGCAAGGAGACATCAGATCTGCAAAACTCATGGTTTTTTGGACTTCGGTGAGCCGGGGGAACATGAATATGTGTTTGTTTTTCGAATTTGAGCTCTATCTGCAAAGGGCACTTTTCTTGCTAAAAGCAGTTTTTCCTAACAAATGCAAGATATAACATGGGCTATCTCCGCAAGGAGACATCAGATCTGCAAAACTCATGGTTCTTTGGACTTCGGTGAGCCGGGGGAACATGAATATGTGTTTGTTTTTCGAATTTGAGCTCTATCTGCAAAGGGCACTTTTCTTGCTAAAAGCAGTTTTTCCTAACAAATGCAAGATATAACATGGGCTATCTCCGCAAGGAGACATCAGATCTGCAAAACTCATGGTTTTTTGGACTTCGGTGAGCCGGGGGAACATGAATATGTGTTTGTTTTTCGAATTTGAGCTCTATCTGCAAAGGGCACTTTTCTTGCTAAAAGCAGTTTTTCCTAACAAATGCAAGATATAACATGGGCTATCTCTGCAAGGAGACATCAGATCTGCAAAACTCATGGTTTTTTGGACTTCGGTGAGCCGGGGGAACATGAATATGTGTTTGTTTTTCGAATTTGAGCTCTATCTGCAAAGGGCACTTTTCTTGCTAAAAGCAGTTTTTCCTTACAAATGCAAGATATAACATGGGCTATCTCCGCAAGGAGACATCAGATCTGCAAAACTCATGGTTTTTTGGACTTCGGTGAGCCGGGGGAACATGAATATGTGTTTGTTTTTCGAATTTGAGCTCTATCTGCAAAGGGCACTTTTCTTGCTAAAAGCAGTTTTTCCTAACAAATGCAAGATATAACATGGGCTATCTCCGCAAGGAGACATCAGATCTGCAAAACTCATGGTTTTTTGGACTTCGGTGAGCCGGGGGAACATGAATATGTGTTTGTTTTTCGAATTTGATCTCTATCTGCAAAGGGCACTTTTCTTGCTAAAAGCAGTTTTTCCTAACAAATGCAAGATATAACATGGGCTATCTCCGCAAGGAGACATCAGAACTGCAAAACTCATGGTTTTTTGGTCTTCGGGGAGGATGGGGAACATGAATATGTGCTTGTTTTTCTTATTTAAGCTCTATCTGCAAAGGGCACTTTTCTTGGTAAAAGCAGTTTTTCCTAACAAATGCAAGATATAACATGGGCTATCTCCGCAAGGAGACATCAGATCTGCAAAACTCATGGTTTTTTGGACTTCGGTGAGCCGGGGGAACATGAATATGTGTTTGTTTTTCGAATTTGAGCTCTATCTGCAAAGGGCACTTTTCTTGCTAAAAGCAGTTTTTCCTAACAAATGCAAGATATAACATGGGCTATCTCCGCAAGGAGACATCAGATCTGCAAAACTCATGGTTTTTTGGTCTTCGGGGTGGATGGGGAACATGAATATGTGCTTGTTTTTCTTATTTAAGCTCTATCTGCAAAGGGCACTTTTCTTGCTAAAAGCAGTTTTTCCTAACAAATGCAAGATATAACATGGGCTATCTCCGCAAGGAGACATCAGATCTGCAAAACTCATGGTTTTTTGGACTTCGGTGAGCCGGGGGAACATGAATATGTGTTTGTTTTTCGAATTTGAGCTCTATCTGCAAAGGGCACTTTTATCTGCAAAGGGCACTTTTCTTGCTAAAAGCAGTTTTTCCTAACAAATGCAAGATATAACATGGGCTATCTCCGCAAGGAGACATCAGATCTGCAAAACTCATGGTTTTTTGGACTTCGGTGAGCCGGGGGAACATGAATATGTGTTTGTTTTTCGAATTTGAGCTCTATCTGCAAAGGGCACTTTTCTTGCTAAAAGCAGTTTTTCCTAACAAATGCAAGATATAACATGGGCTATCTCCGCAAGGAGACATCAGATCTGCAAAACTCATGGTTTTTTGGACTTCGGTGAGCCGGGGGAACATGAATATGTGTTTGTTTTTCGAATTTGAGCTCTATCTGCAAAGGGCACTTTTCTTGCTAAAAGCAGTTTTTCCTAACAAATGCAAGATATAACATGGGCTATCTCCGCAAGGAGACATCAGATCTGCAAAACTCATGGTTTTTTGGTCTTCGGGGAGGATGGGGAACATGAATATGTGCTTGTTTTTCTTATTTAAGCTCTATCTGCAAAGGGCACTTTTCTTGCTAAAAGCAGTTTTTCCTAACAAATGCAAGATATAACATGGGCTATCTCCGCAAGGAGACATCAGATCTGCAAAACTCATGGTTTTTTGGACTTCGGTGAGCCGGGGGAACATGAATATGTGTTTGTTTTTCGAATTTGAGCTCTATCTGCAAAGGGCACTTTTCTTGCTAAAAGCAGTTTTTCCTAACAAATGCAAGATATAACATGGGCTATCTCCGCAAGGAGACATCAGATCTGCAAAACTCATGGTTTTTTGGACTTCGGTGAGCCGGGGGAACATGAATATGTGTTTGTTTTTCGAATTTGAGCTCTATCTGCAAAGGGCACTTTTCTTGCTAAAAGCAGTTTTTCCTAACAAATGCAAGATATAACATGGGCTATCTCCGCAAGGAGACATCAGATCTGCAAAACTCATGGTTTTTTGGACTTCGGTGAGCCGGGGGAACATGAATATGTGTTTGTTTTTCGAATTTGAGCTCTATCTGCAAAGGGCACTTTTCTTGCTAAAAGCAGTTTTTCCTAACAAATGCAAGATATAACATGGGCTATCTCCGCAAGGAGACATCAGATCTGCAAAACTCATGGTTTTTTGGTCTTCGGGGAGGATGGGGAACATGAATATGTGCTTGTTTTTCTTATTTAAGCTCTATCTGCAAAGGGCACTTTTCTTGCTAAAAGCAGTTTTTCCTAACAAATGCAAGATATAACATGGGCTATCTCCGCAAGGAGACATCAGATCTGCAAAACTCATGGTTTTTTGGACTTCGGTGAGCCGGGGGAACATGAATATGTGTTTGTTTTTCGAATTTGAGCTCTATCTGCAAAGGGCACTTTTCTTGCTAAAAGCAGTTTTTCCTAACAAATGCAAGATATAACATGGGCTATCTCCGCAAGGAGACATCAGAACTGCAAAACGCATGGTTTTTTGGTCTTCGGGGAGGATGGGGAACATGAATATGTGCTTGTTTTTCGAATTTGAGCTCTATCTGCAAAGGGCACTTTTCTTGCTAAAAGCAGTTTTTCCTAACAAATGCAAGATATAACATGGGCTATCTCCGCAAGGAGACATCAGATCTGCAAAACTCATGGTTTTTTGGACTTCGGTGAGCCGGGGGAACATGAATATGTGTTTGTTTTTCGAATTTGAGCTCTATCTGCAAAGGGCACTTTTCTTGCTAAAAGCAGTTTTTCCTAACAAATGCAAGATATAACATGGGCTATCTCCGCAAGGAGACATCAGATCTGCAAAACTCATGGTTTTTTGGACTTCGGTGAGCCGGGGGAACATGAATATGTGTTTGTTTTTCGAATTTGAGCTCTATCTGCAAAGGGCACTTTTCTTGCTAAAAGCAGTTTTTCCTAACAAATGCAAGATATAACATGGGCTATCTCCGCAAGGAGACATCAGATCTGCAAAACTCATGGTTTTTTGGACTTCGGTGAGCCGGGGGAACATGAATATGTGTTTGTTTTTCGAATTTGATTTCTATCTGCAAAGGGCACTTTTCTTGCTAAAAGCAGTTTTTCCTAACAAATGCAAGATATAACATGGGCTATCTCCGCAAGGAGACATCAGATCTGCAAAACTCATGGTTTTTTGGACTTCGGTGAGCCGGGGGAACATGAATATGTGTTTGTTTTTCGAATTTGAGCTCTATCTGCAAAGGGCACTTTTCTTGCTAAAAGAAGTTTTTCCTAACAAATGCAAGATATAACATGGGCTATCTCCGCAAGGAGACATCAGATCTGCAAAACTCATGGTTTTTTGGACTTCGGTGAGCCGGGGGAACATGAATATGTGTTTGTTTTTCGAATTTGAGCTCTATCTGCAAAGGGCACTTTTCTTGCTAAAAGCAGTTTTTCCTAACAAATGCAAGATATAACATGGGCTATCTCCGCAAGGAGACATCAGATCTGCAAAACTCATGGTTTTTTGGTCTTCGGGGAGGATGGGGAACATGAATATGTGCTTGTTTTTCTTATTTAAGCTCTATCTGCAAAGGGCACTTTTCTTGCTAAAAGCAGTTTTTCCTAACAAATGCAAGATATAACATGGGCTATCTCCGCAAGGAGACATCAGATCTGCAAAACTCATGGTTTTTTGGACTTCGGTGAGCCGGGGGAACATGAATATGTGTTTGTTTTTCGAATTTGAGCTCTATCTGCAAAGGGCACTTTTCTTGCTAAAAGCAGTTTTTCCTAACAAATGCAAGATATAACATGGGCTATCTCCGCAAGGAGACATCAGAACTGCAAAACGCATGGTTTTTTGGTCTTCGGGGAGGATGGGGAACATGAATATGTGCTTGTTTTTCGAATTTGAGCTCTATCTGCAAAGGGCACTTTTCTTGCTAAAAGCAGTTTTTCCTAACAAATGCAAGATATAACATGGGCTATCTCCGCAAGGAGACATCAGATCTGCAAAACTCATGGTTTTTTGGACTTCGGTGAGCCGGGGGAACATGAATATGTGTTTGTTTTTCGAATTTGAGCTCTATCTGCAAAGGGCACTTTTCTTGCTAAAAGCAGTTTTTCCTAACAAATGCAAGATATAACATGGGCTATCTCCGCAAGGAGACATCAGATCTGCAAAACTCATGGTTTTTTGGACTTCGGTGAGCCGGGGGAACATGAATATGTGTTTGTTTTTCGAATTTGAGCTCTATCTGCAAAGGGCACTTTTCTTGCTAAAAGCAGTTTTTCCTAACAAATGCAAGATATAACATGGGCTATCTCCGCAAGGAGACATCAGATCTGCAAAACTCATGGTTTTTTGGACTTCGGTGAGCCGGGGGAACATGAATATGTGTTTGTTTTTCGAATTTGATTTCTATCTGCAAAGGGCACTTTTCTTGCTAAAAGCAGTTTTTCCTAACAAATGCAAGATATAACATGGGCTATCTCCGCAAGGAGACATCAGATCTGCAAAACTCATGGTTTTTTGGACTTCGGTGAGCCGGGGGAACATGAATATGTGTTTGTTTTTCGAATTTGAGCTCTATCTGCAAAGGGCACTTTTCTTGCTAAAAGAAGTTTTTCCTAACAAATGCAAGATATAACATGGGCTATCTCCGCAAGGAGACATCAGATCTGCAAAACTCATGGTTTTTTGGACTTCGGTGAGCCGGGGGAACATGAATATGTGTTTGTTTTTCGAATTTGAGCTCTATCTGCAAAGGGCACTTTTCTTGCTAAAAGCAGTTTTTCCTAACAAATGCAAGATATAACATGGGCTATCTCCGCAAGGAGACATCAGAACTGCAAAACTCATGGTTTTTTGGTCTTCGGGGAGGATGGGGAACATGAATATGTGTTTGTTTTTCGAATTTGAGCTCTATCTGCAAAGGGCACTTTTCTTGCTAAAAGCAGTTTTTCCTAACAAATGCAAGATATAACATGGGCTATCTCCGCAAGGAGACATCAGATCTGCAAAACTCATGGTTTTTTGGTCTTCGGGGAGGATGGGGAACCTGGATATGTGTTTGTTTTTCGAATTTGAGCTCTATCTGCAAAGGGCACTTTTCTTGCTAAAAGCAGTTTTTCCTAACAAATGCAAGATATAACATGGGCTATCTCCGCAAGGAGACATCAGATCTGCAAAACTCATGGTTTTTTGGACTTCGGTGAGCCGGGGGAACATGAATATGTGTTTGTTTTTCGAATTTGAGCTCTATCTGCAAAGGGCACTTTTATCTGCAAAGGGCACTTTTCTTGCTAAAAGCAGTTTTTCCTAACAAATGCAAGATATAACATGGGCTATCTCCGCAAGGAGACATCAGATCTGCAAAACTCATGGTTTTTTGGACTTCGGTGAGCCGGGGGAACATGAATATGTGTTTGTTTTTCGAATTTGAGCTCTATCTGCAAAGGGCACTTTTCTTGCTAAAAGCAGTTTTTCCTAACAAATGCAAGATATAACATGGGCTATCTCCGCAAGGAGACATCAGATTTGCAAAACCATGGTTTTTTGGACTTCGGTGAGCCGGCGGAACATGAATATGTGTTTGTTTTTCGAATTTGAGCTCTATCTGCAAAGGGCACTTTTCTTGCTAAAAGCAGTTTTTCCTAACAAATGCAAGATATAACATGGGCTATCTCCGCAAGGAGACATCAGATCTGCAAAACTCATGGTTTTTTGGACTTCGGTGAGCCGGGGGAACATGAATATGTGTTTGTTTTTCGAATTTGAGCTCTATCTGCAAAGGGCACTTTTCTTGCTAAAAGCAGTTTTTCCTAACAAATGCAAGATATAACATGGGCTATCTCCGCAAGGAGACATCAGATCTGCAAAACTCATGGTTTTTTGGTCTTCGGGGAGGATGGGGAACATGAATATGTGCTTGTTTTTCTTATTTAAGCTCTATCTGCAAAGGGCACTTTTCTTGCTAAAAGCAGTTTTTCCTAACAAATGCAAGATATAACATGGGCTATCTCCGCAAGGAGACATCAGATCTGCAAAACTCATGGTTTTTTGGACTTCGGTGAGCCGGGGGAACATGAATATGTGTTTGTTTTTCGAATTTGAGCTCTATCTGCAAAGGGCACTTTTCTTGCTAAAAGCAGTTTTTCCTAACAAATGCAAGATATAACATGGGCTATCTCCGCAAGGAGACATCAGAACTGCAAAACGCATGGTTTTTTGGTCTTCGGGGAGGATGGGGAACATGAATATGTGCTTGTTTTTCGAATTTGAGCTCTATCTGCAAAGGGCACTTTTCTTGCTAAAAGCAGTTTTTCCTAACAAATGCAAGATATAACATGGGCTATCTCCGCAAGGAGACATCAGATCTGCAAAACTCATGGTTTTTTGGACTTCGGTGAGCCGGGGGAACATGAATATGTGTTTGTTTTTCGAATTTGAGCTCTATCTGCAAAGGGCACTTTTCTTGCTAAAAGCAGTTTTTCCTAACAAATGCAAGATATAACATGGGCTATCTCCGCAAGGAGACATCAGATCTGCAAAACTCATGGTTTTTTGGACTTCGGTGAGCCGGGGGAACATGAATATGTGTTTGTTTTTCGAATTTGAGCTCTATCTGCAAAGGGCACTTTTCTTGCTAAAAGCAGTTTTTCCTAACAAATGCAAGATATAACATGGGCTATCTCCGCAAGGAGACATCAGAACTGCAAAACTCATGGTTTTTTGGTCTTCGGGGAGGATGGGGAACATGAATATGTGCTTGTTTTTCTTATTTAAGCTCTATCTGCAAAGGGCACTTTTCTTGCTAAAAGCAGTTTTTCCTAACAAATGCAAGATATAACATGGGCTATCTCCGCAAGGAGACATCAGATCTGCAAAACTCATGGTTTTTTGGACTTCGGTGAGCCGGGGGAACATGAATATGTGTTTGTTTTTCGAATTTGAGCTCTATCTGCAAAGGGCACTTTTCTTGCTAAAAGCAGTTTTTCCTAACAAATGCAAGATATAACATGGGCTATCTCCGCAAGGAGACATCAGATCTGCAAAACTCATGGTTTTTTGGTCTTCGGGGTGGATGGGGAACATGAATATGTGCTTGTTTTTCTTATTTAAGCTCTATCTGCAAAGGGCACTTTTCTTGCTAAAAGCAGTTTTTCCTAACAAATGCAAGATATAACATGGGCTATCTCCGCAAGGAGACATCAGATCTGCAAAACTCATGGTTTTTTGGACTTCGGTGAGCCGGGGGAACATGAATATGTGTTTGTTTTTCGAATTTGAGCTCTATCTGCAAAGGGCACTTTTATCTGCAAAGGGCACTTTTCTTGCTAAAAGCAGTTTTTCCTAACAAATGCAAGATATAACATGGGCTATCTCCGCAAGGAGACATCAGATCTGCAAAACTCATGGTTTTTTGGACTTCGGTGAGCCGGGGGAACATGAATATGTGTTTGTTTTTCGAATTTGAGCTCTATCTGCAAAGGGCACTTTTCTTGCTAAAAGCAGTTTTTCCTAACAAATGCAAGATATAACATGGGCTATCTCCGCAAGGAGACATCAGATCTGCAAAACTCATGGTTTTTTGGACTTCGGTGAGCCGGGGGAACATGAATATGTGTTTGTTTTTCGAATTTGAGCTCTATCTGCAAAGGGCACTTTTCTTGCTAAAAGCAGTTTTTCCTAACAAATGCAAGATATAACATGGGCTATCTCCGCAAGGAGACATCAGATCTGCAAAACTCATGGTTTTTTGGTCTTCGGGGAGGATGGGGAACATGAATATGTGCTTGTTTTTCTTATTTAAGCTCTATCTGCAAAGGGCACTTTTCTTGCTAAAAGCAGTTTTTCCTAACAAATGCAAGATATAACATGGGCTATCTCCGCAAGGAGACATCAGATCTGCAAAACTCATGGTTTTTTGGACTTCGGTGAGCCGGGGGAACATGAATATGTGTTTGTTTTTCGAATTTGAGCTCTATCTGCAAAGGGCACTTTTCTTGCTAAAAGCAGTTTTTCCTAACAAATGCAAGATATAACATGGGCTATCTCCGCAAGGAGACATCAGAACTGCAAAACGCATGGTTTTTTGGTCTTCGGGGAGGATGGGGAACATGAATATGTGCTTGTTTTTCGAATTTGAGCTCTATCTGCAAAGGGCACTTTTCTTGCTAAAAGCAGTTTTTCCTAACAAATGCAAGATATAACATGGGCTATCTCCGCAAGGAGACATCAGATCTGCAAAACTCATGGTTTTTTGGACTTCGGTGAGCCGGGGGAACATGAATATGTGTTTGTTTTTCGAATTTGAGCTCTATCTGCAAAGGGCACTTTTCTTGCTAAAAGCAGTTTTTCCTAACAAATGCAAGATATAACATGGGCTATCTCCGCAAGGAGACATCAGATCTGCAAAACTCATGGTTTTTTGGACTTCGGTGAGCCGGGGGAACATGAATATGTGTTTGTTTTTCGAATTTGAGCTCTATCTGCAAAGGGCACTTTTCTTGCTAAAAGCAGTTTTTCCTAACAAATGCAAGATATAACATGGGCTATCTCCGCAAGGAGACATCAGATCTGCAAAACTCATGGTTTTTTGGACTTCGGTGAGCCGGGGGAACATGAATATGTGTTTGTTTTTCGAATTTGAGCTCTATCTGCAAAGGGCACTTTTCTTGCTAAAAGCAGTTTTTCCTAACAAATGCAAGATATAACATGGGCTATCTCCGCAAGGAGACATCAGATCTGCAAAACTCATGGTTTTTTGGACTTCGGTGAGCCGGGGGAACATGAATATGTGTTTGTTTTTCGAATTTGAGCTCTATCTGCAAAGGGCACTTTTCTTGCTAAAAGAAGTTTTTCCTAACAAATGCAAGATATAACATGGGCTATCTCCGCAAGGAGACATCAGATCTGCAAAACTCATGGTTTTTTGGACTTCGGTGAGCCGGGGGAACATGAATATGTGTTTGTTTTTCGAATTTGAGCTCTATCTGCAAAGGGCACTTTTCTTGCTAAAAGCAGTTTTTCCTAACAAATGCAAGATATAACATGGGCTATCTCCGCAAGGAGACATCAGAACTGCAAAACTCATGGTTTTTTGGTCTTCGGGGAGGATGGGGAACATGAATATGTGTTTGTTTTTCGAATTTGAGCTCTATCTGCAAAGGGCACTTTTCTTGCTAAAAGCAGTTTTTCCTAACAAATGCAAGATATAACATGGGCTATCTCCGCAAGGAGACATCAGATCTGCAAAACTCATGGTTTTTTGGTCTTCGGGGAGGATGGGGAACCTGGATATGTGTTTGTTTTTCGAATTTGAGCTCTATCTGCAAAGGGCACTTTTCTTGCTAAAAGCAGTTTTTCCTAACAAATGCAAGATATAACATGGGCTATCTCCGCAAGGAGACATCAGATCTGCAAAACTCATGGTTTTTTGGACTTCGGTGAGCCGGGGGAACATGAATATGTGTTTGTTTTTCGAATTTGAGCTCTATCTGCAAAGGGCACTTTTATCTGCAAAGGGCACTTTTCTTGCTAAAAGCAGTTTTTCCTAACAAATGCAAGATATAACATGGGCTATCTCCGCAAGGAGACATCAGATCTGCAAAACTCATGGTTTTTTGGACTTCGGTGAGCCGGGGGAACATGAATATGTGTTTGTTTTTCGAATTTGAGCTCTATCTGCAAAGGGCACTTTTCTTGCTAAAAGCAGTTTTTCCTAACAAATGCAAGATATAACATGGGCTATCTCCGCAAGGAGACATCAGATTTGCAAAACCATGGTTTTTTGGACTTCGGTGAGCCGGCGGAACATGAATATGTGTTTGTTTTTCGAATTTGAGCTCTATCTGCAAAGGGCACTTTTCTTGCTAAAAGCAGTTTTTCCTAACAAATGCAAGATATAACATGGGCTATCTCCGCAAGGAGACATCAGATCTGCAAAACTCATGGTTTTTTGGACTTCGGTGAGCCGGGGGAACATGAATATGTGTTTGTTTTTCGAATTTGAGCTCTATCTGCAAAGGGCACTTTTCTTGCTAAAAGCAGTTTTTCCTAACAAATGCAAGATATAACATGGGCTATCTCCGCAAGGAGACATCAGATCTGCAAAACTCATGGTTTTTTGGACTTCGGTGAGCCGGGGGAACATGAATATGTGTTTGTTTTTCGAATTTGAGCTCTATCTGCAAAGGGCACTTTTCTTGCTAAAAGCAGTTTTTCCTAACAAATGCAAGATATAACATGGGCTATCTCCGCAAGGAGACATCAGATCTGCAAAACTCATGGTTTTTTGGACTTCGGTGAGCCGGGGGAACATGAATATGTGTTTGTTTTTCGAATTTGAGCTCTATCTGCAAAGGGCACTTTTCTTGCTAAAAGCAGTTTTTCCTAACAAATGCAAGATATAACATGGGCTATCTCCGCAAGGAGACATCAGATCTGCAAAACTCATGGTTTTTTGGACTTCGGTGAGCCGGGGGAACATGAATATGTGTTTGTTTTTCGAATTTGAGCTCTATCTGCAAAGGGCACTTTTCTTGCTAAAAGCAGTTTTTCCTAACAAATGCAAGATATAACATGGGCTATCTCCGCAAGGAGACATCAGATCTGCAAAACTCATGGTTTTTTGGTCTTCGGGGAGGATGGGGAACATGAATATGTGCTTGTTTTTCTTATTTAAGCTCTATCTGCAAAGGGCACTTTTCTTGCTAAAAGCAGTTTTTCCTAACAAATGCAAGATATAACATGGGCTATCTCCGCAAGGAGACATCAGATCTGCAAAACTCATGGTTTTTTGGACTTCGGTGAGCCGGGGGAACATGAATATGTGTTTGTTTTTCGAATTTGAGCTCTATCTGCAAAGGGCACTTTTCTTGCTAAAAGCAGTTTTTCCTAACAAATGCAAGATATAACATGGGCTATCTCCGCAAGGAGACATCAGAACTGCAAAACGCATGGTTTTTTGGTCTTCGGGGAGGATGGGGAACATGAATATGTGCTTGTTTTTCGAATTTGAGCTCTATCTGCAAAGGGCACTTTTCTTGCTAAAAGCAGTTTTTCCTAACAAATGCAAGATATAACATGGGCTATCTCCGCAAGGAGACATCAGATCTGCAAAACTCATGGTTTTTTGGACTTCGGTGAGCCGGGGGAACATGAATATGTGTTTGTTTTTCGAATTTGAGCTCTATCTGCAAAGGGCACTTTTCTTGCTAAAAGCAGTTTTTCCTAACAAATGCAAGATATAACATGGGCTATCTCCGCAAGGAGACATCAGATCTGCAAAACTCATGGTTTTTTGGACTTCGGTGAGCCGGGGGAACATGAATATGTGTTTGTTTTTCGAATTTGAGCTCTATCTGCAAAGGGCACTTTTCTTGCTAAAAGCAGTTTTTCCTAACAAATGCAAGATATAACATGGGCTATCTCCGCAAGGAGACATCATATCTGCAAAACTCATGGTTTTTTGGACTTCGGTGAGCCGGGGGAACATGAATATGTGTTTGTTTTTCGAATTTGATTTCTATCTGCAAAGGGCACTTTTCTTGCTAAAAGCAGTTTTTCCTAACAAATGCAAGATATAACATGGGCTATCTCCGCAAGGAGACATCAGATCTGCAAAACTCATGGTTTTTTGGACTTCGATGAGCCGGGGGAACATGAATATGTGTTTGTTTTTCGAATTTGAGCTCTATCTGCAAAGGGCACTTTTCTTGCTAAAAGAAGTTTTTCCTAACAAATGCAAGATATAACATGGGCTATCTCCGCAAGGAGACATCAGATCTGCAAAACTCATGGTTTTTTGGACTTCGGTGAGCCGGGGGAACATGAATATGTGTTTGTTTTTCGAATTTGAGCTCTATCTGCAAAGGGCACTTTTCTTGCTAAAAGCAGTTTTTCCTAACAAATGCAAGATATAACATGGGCTATCTCCGCAAGGAGACATCAGAACTGCAAAACTCATGGTTTTTTGGTCTTCGGGGAGGATGGGGAACATGAATATGTGTTTGTTTTTCGAATTTGAGCTCTATCTGCAAAGGGCACTTTTCTTGCTAAAAGCAGTTTTTCCTAACAAATGCAAGATATAACATGGGCTATCTCCGCAAGGAGACATCAGATCTGCAAAACTCATGGTTTTTTGGTCTTCGGGGAGGATGGGGAACCTGGATATGTGTTTGTTTTTCGAATTTGAGCTCTATCTGCAAAGGGCACTTTTCTTGCTAAAAGCAGTTTTTCCTAACAAATGCAAGATATAACATGGGCTATCTCCGCAAGGAGACATCAGATCTGCAAAACTCATGGTTTTTTGGACTTCGGTGAGCCGGGGGAACATGAATATGTGTTTGTTTTTCGAATTTGAGCTCTATCTGCAAAGGGCACTTTTATCTGCAAAGGGCACTTTTCTTGCTAAAAGCAGTTTTTCCTAACAAATGCAAGATATAACATGGGCTATCTCCGCAAGGAGACATCAGATCTGCAAAACTCATGGTTTTTTGGACTTCGGTGAGCCGGGGGAACATGAATATGTGTTTGTTTTTCGAATTTGAGCTCTATCTGCAAAGGGCACTTTTCTTGCTAAAAGCAGTTTTTCCTAACAAATGCAAGATATAACATGGGCTATCTCCGCAAGGAGACATCAGATTTGCAAAACCATGGTTTTTTGGACTTCGGTGAGCCGGCGGAACATGAATATGTGTTTGTTTTTCGAATTTGAGCTCTATCTGCAAAGGGCACTTTTCTTGCTAAAAGCAGTTTTTCCTAACAAATGCAAGATATAACATGGGCTATCTCCGCAAGGAGACATCAGATCTGCAAAACTCATGGTTTTTTGGACTTCGGTGAGCCGGGGGAACATGAATATGTGTTTGTTTTTCGAATTTGAGCTCTATCTGCAAAGGGCACTTTTCTTGCTAAAAGCAGTTTTTCCTAACAAATGCAAGATATAACATGGGCTATCTCCGCAAGGAGACATCAGATCTGCAAAACTCATGGTTTTTTGGACTTCGGTGAGCCGGGGGAACATGAATATGTGTTTGTTTTTCGAATTTGAGCTCTATCTGCAAAGGGCACTTTTCTTGCTAAAAGCAGTTTTTCCTAACAAATGCAAGATATAACATGGGCTATCTCCGCAAGGAGACATCAGATCTGCAAAACTCATGGTTTTTTGGACTTCGGTGAGCCGGGGGAACATGAATATGTGTTTGTTTTTCGAATTTGAGCTCTATCTGCAAAGGGCACTTTTCTTGCTAAAAGCAGTTTTTCCTAACAAATGCAAGATATAACATGGGCTATCTCCGCAAGGAGACATCAGATCTGCAAAACTCATGGTTTTTTGGACTTCGGTGAGCCGGGGGAACATGAATATGTGTTTGTTTTTCGAATTTGAGCTCTATCTGCAAAGGGCACTTTTCTTGCTAAAAGCAGTTTTTCCTAACAAATGCAAGATATAACATGGGCTATCTCCGCAAGGAGACATCAGATCTGCAAAACTCATGGTTTTTTGGACTTCGGTGAGCCGGGGGAACATGAATATGTGTTTGTTTTTCGAATTTGAGCTCTATCTGCAAAGGGCACTTTTCTTGCTAAAAGCAGTTTTTCCTAACAAATGCAAGATATAACATGGGCTATCTCCGCAAGGAGACATCAGATCTGCAAAACTCATGGTTTTTTGGACTTCGGTGAGCCGGGGGAACATGAATATGTGTTTGTTTTTCGAATTTGAGCTCTATCTGCAAAGGGCACTTTTCTTGCTAAAAGCAGTTTTTCCTAACAAATGCAAGATATAACATGGGCTATCTCCGCAAGGAGACATCAGAACTGCAAAACTCATGGTTTTTTGGTCTTCGGGGAGGATGGGGAACATGAATATGTGCTTGTTTTTCTTATTTAAGCTCTATCTGCAAAGGGCACTTTTCTTGCTAAAAGCAGTTTTTCCTAACAAATGCAAGATATAACATGGGCTATCTCCGCAAGGAGACATCAGATCTGCAAAACTCATGGTTTTTTGGACTTCGGTGAGCCGGGGGAACATGAATATGTGTTTGTTTTTCGAATTTGAGCTCTATCTGCAAAGGGCACTTTTCTTGCTAAAAGCAGTTTTTCCTAACAAATGCAAGATATAACATGGGCTATCTCCGCAAGGAGACATCAGATCTGCAAAACTCATGGTTTTTTGGTCTTCGGGGTGGATGGGGAACATGAATATGTGCTTGTTTTTCTTATTTAAGCTCTATCTGCAAAGGGCACTTTTCTTGCTAAAAGCAGTTTTTCCTAACAAATGCAAGATATAACATGGGCTATCTCCGCAAGGAGACATCAGATCTGCAAAACTCATGGTTTTTTGGACTTCGGTGAGCCGGGGGAACATGAATATGTGTTTGTTTTTCGAATTTGAGCTCTATCTGCAAAGGGCACTTTTATCTGCAAAGGGCACTTTTCTTGCTAAAAGCAGTTTTTCCTAACAAATGCAAGATATAACATGGGCTATCTCCGCAAGGAGACATCAGATCTGCAAAACTCATGGTTTTTTGGACTTCGGTGAGCCGGGGGAACATGAATATGTGTTTGTTTTTCGAATTTGAGCTCTATCTGCAAAGGGCACTTTTCTTGCTAAAAGCAGTTTTTCCTAACAAATGCAAGATATAACATGGGCTATCTCCGCAAGGAGACATCAGATCTGCAAAACTCATGGTTTTTTGGACTTCGGTGAGCCGGGGGAACATGAATATGTGTTTGTTTTTCGAATTTGAGCTCTATCTGCAAAGGGCACTTTTCTTGCTAAAAGCAGTTTTTCCTAACAAATGCAAGATATAACATGGGCTATCTCCGCAAGGAGACATCAGATCTGCAAAACTCATGGTTTTTTGGACTTCGGTGAGCCGGGGGAACATGAATATGTGTTTGTTTTTCGAATTTGAGCTCTATCTGCAAAGGGCACTTTTCTTGCTAAAAGCAGTTTTTCCTAACAAATGCAAGATATAACATGGGCTATCTCCGCAAGGAGACATCAGAACTGCAAAACTCATGGTTTTTTGGTCTTCGGGGAGGATGGGGAACATGAATATGTGCTTGTTTTTCTTATTTAAGCTCTATCTGCAAAGGGCACTTTTCTTGCTAAAAGCAGTTTTTCCTAACAAATGCAAGATATAACATGGGCTATCTCCGCAAGGAGACATCAGATCTGCAAAACTCATGGTTTTTTGGACTTCGGTGAGCCGGGGGAACATGAATATGTGTTTGTTTTTCGAATTTGAGCTCTATCTGCAAAGGGCACTTTTCTTGCTAAAAGCAGTTTTTCCTAACAAATGCAAGATATAACATGGGCTATCTCCGCAAGGAGACATCAGATCTGCAAAACTCATGGTTTTTTGGTCTTCGGGGTGGATGGGGAACATGAATATGTGCTTGTTTTTCTTATTTAAGCTCTATCTGCAAAGGGCACTTTTCTTGCTAAAAGCAGTTTTTCCTAACAAATGCAAGATATAACATGGGCTATCTCCGCAAGGAGACATCAGATCTGCAAAACTCATGGTTTTTTGGACTTCGGTGAGCCGGGGGAACATGAATATGTGTTTGTTTTTCGAATTTGAGCTCTATCTGCAAAGGGCACTTTTATCTGCAAAGGGCACTTTTCTTGCTAAAAGCAGTTTTTCCTAACAAATGCAAGATATAACATGGGCTATCTCCGCAAGGAGACATCAGATCTGCAAAACTCATGGTTTTTTGGACTTCGGTGAGCCGGGGGAACATGAATATGTGTTTGTTTTTCGAATTTGAGCTCTATCTGCAAAGGGCACTTTTCTTGCTAAAAGCAGTTTTTCCTAACAAATGCAAGATATAACATGGGCTATCTCCGCAAGGAGACATCAGATCTGAAAAACTCATGGTTTTTTGGACTTCGGTGAGCCGGGGGAACATGAATATGTGTTTGTTTTTCGAATTTGAGCTCTATCTGCAAAGGGCACTTTTCTTGCTAAAAGCAGTTTTTCCTAACAAATGCAAGATATAACATGGGCTATCTCCGCAAGGAGACATCAGATCTGCAAAACTCATGGTTTTTTGGACTTCGGTGAGCCGGGGGAACATGAATATGTGTTTGTTTTTCGAATTTGAGCTCTATCTGCAAAGGGCACTTTTCTTGCTAAAAGCAGTTTTTCCTAACAAATGCAAGATATAACATGGGCTATCTCCGCAAGGAGACATCAGATCTGCAAAACTCATGGTTTTTTGGACTTCGGTGAGCCGGGGGAACATGAATATGTGTTTGTTTTTCGAATTTGAGCTCTATCTGCAAAGGGCACTTTTCTTGCTAAAAGCAGTTTTTCCTAACAAATGCAAGATATAACATGGGCTATCTCCGCAAGGAGACATCAGATCTGCAAAACTCATGGTTTTTTGGTCTTCGGGGTGGATGGGGAACATGAATATGTGCTTGTTTTTCTTATTTAAGCTCTATCTGCAAAGGGCACTTTTCTTGCTAAAAGCAGTTTTTCCTAACAAATGCAAGATATAACATGGGCTATCTCCGCAAGGAGACATCAGATCTGCAAAACTCATGGTGTTTTGGACTTCGGTGAGCCGGGGGAACATGAATATGTGTTTGTTTTTCGAATTTGAGCTCTATCTGCAAAGGGCACTTTTCTTGCTAAAAGCAGTTTTTCCTAACAAATGCAAGATATAACATGGGCTATCTCCGCAAGGAGACATCAGATCTGAAAAACTCATGGTTTTTTGGACTTCGGTGAGCC